>NC_054707.1:67034963-67052463 GCF_016097555.1 Gigantopelta aegis | reverse complement strand
TCTAACATTTTATATTTTTAATAACTAGTATTTTAATTACTCAAACTAGCAGTGGCCCTTTTTGATCGGATATTTCATATTTTTAATAATTAGTATTTTAATTACAGGAACTCTGAAATGCCAGTGCAACACCCAAGACTGCCAGATGGAGGGAAAGACCACGTGCAATGCAGAACAATACTGTTACGTGGAGTTCTTCAAGGATATGTTCACGCGAGGCTGCATCAACGACCGAACTCCACTCCTGTGTGAAAACCGAAAACCAAAGAACCTGAACGCCCCCTGGCCCAGCATGTACTGCTGCAAGGACAGTAACTTCTGTAACAGAAACGTTTTACCCACCTTACCCATACAGTCAGGTGAGCACGATGGGGTGTTCCCGTTGAGCATCTTTCTTTTTGTTTTCATGTTACAAAACACTTTTAAGTACCTTTTTTAGAAAGCCCTCTAGCGTTTGGTTTTATCCTAGTCTGATGTATATACCGTCAAACAGTGTTTGCGTACTTCGTTTCTTCGCGTTATAACGGTACTTTTAAAAGGGACTTCCCCGAGTTTTACGCCATTGTTAGATAAGACGTTTTTAACGACTAAATTTGCTCTTTAAATACATGTCCGTGTTTAGATTACCCGGCGTCAGTGTCTCTACAACCAGTGTGTTTCTGATCGTCCTTGTCTTTCCTTTAATTTCCCCAATATATTTTGTTTTCGTACGTACAAAATTATTGGGAGATAATCTAATTTGGACTACTACAAATACTAGAACCACCAGGAACACAAAGAATACACAGACATTGTAAACAAGAAAATATATTGCATATATAATAGTGGTCGTTAAAAAGGCTCTACTAGTAGAAAACATGTTTCAGTAGCGGCAAATTCACGACAGTGTATTTAATGCTGTAACTAATATATGCATAAGTAATGTCTTTGATACTGTGTCATTTTAAAGAAATAGAAACGAAACTAAAAAATAAAAATACCCCCCCCCCCCCCCCCCCCCCCATCTTCGCAACTAACACGAAACAGGAAAGAATCGGCCTCGGTGGCGCAATGGTTAAGCCATCGGACTACAGGCTGATAGGTACATAGTTCGCAGCCCAGTACCGGCACCAACCCAGAGCGAGTTCTTAAGGGCTCAATGGGTAGGTGTAAGGCCACTACACCCTCTTCTCTCTGACGAACTACTAACAACTAACCCACTGTCCTGGACAGACAACCCAGATAGCTGAGGTGTGTGCTCAGGACAGCGTGCTTGAACCTTAATTGGCTATAAGCACGAAAATAAGTTGAAATGAAATGAAACAGGAGACAGTTAGTTTACCGGTAGTTAATTTATGGTCGGTACAGTCCTGGATAAAAACCGAGTGCGTGAGTTAGGGCTTTACGTGCACGTTCAGAACAAGCTGTTGTAGCACACACCTGTCAACTCTTCCGTCCATGACAGAAAGGGGAAGGGGTAGGAGAGGTCGCCCCTACTGGCAGGTACAAGCCAGTCCGACCGGGGTCGGTAATGGGCGAGGTAGTGGTTTGTGGATACAAATGTCACAGTGATCTTTATATACCTTTACTCTACCACGTCAAACCATTGTCTTCTTTCAGTTCCTGTGGATCCGGTGACACCAAAAGCAGAATTCGAAAAAGACGGAGATAAAACCAAATGTCCGTACACGGAAGATATTCCCTCATACCGAGCGAAGTCGGAGGGGGCTAAAATAATCAACCCAATTTACATTGCCGTGCCCGTGGCGGGCGTGTGTGTCTTGTTAGCTCTCATAATATTCGCCATGTATCTGCTGAGGCGGAGAAACGACAATTTTCAGGGATACCATTACCACGAACACCTCCCAGCATTACAGAAACAATGTAACGGGAAGAAACCCGTTACGACGTGTAGCAGTTGCGGTAGAGTGAACCGCTGCACGGACAGCGAACGATCGTCTTCAGGGAGCGAGACTAAATTGTTTTTACAAGTCTGAGGTTGTGTCATCGAGGCTGAGTCATGTGCTGTTGTGAAAAAGTGCTATAAACTATTTACATGATGTATGTGTGTGTGTGTGTGAGAGAGAGAGAGAGAGAGAGAGAGAGAGAGAGAGAGAGAGAGAGAGAGAGAGAGAGAGAGAGAGAGAGAGAGAGAGAGAGAGAGAGAGAGAGAGAGAGTGAGTGAGTGAGTGAGTGTGTGTGTGTGTGTGTGTGTGTGTGTGTGTGTGTGTGTGTGTGTGTGTGTGTGTGTGTGTGTGTGTGTGTGTGTGTGTGTGTGTGTGTGTGTGTGTGTGTGTGTGAGGGAGGGAGGGAGCAAGCAGAATGAGGTGATATACAAATTGTACATACATGGTAGTGTTAATAATATTATCTTTTGTGTTGAAGGAAAGCACGTCTGTTTACTTAATAATTATGTCAGTGAATATAGGCGATGACTTTTGTTACAAGAAAGATATCAAACACGCACACGGAAACACACACACACACACACACACACACACACACACACACACACACAAACAAACTTGAATATATTTAGTAAGCGCGTTGTTAGTTGTTAATGCAATTAGCACTTTCACCAAAACAAGAAAATTCTTTAAGCTACATGTATTTCTAATTCTTGTTTAACCAAAGCTCAGCCTAGTCATGATGATATCGGTTTAAACCTGTTAGATATTCAAAGTTATTCAATTTTGTTAATGTTTCGAGCTATGAACAGCAACTGAAATATGAAAAAAACATTTACTTTTAATCTGTATTGCTCTTAAAGCACCCAATTAATTATATGTAACTAAAAAGCATAATGACACTTTATTTTATTAAACTTATAAAACATATTTTAATCTATATACTTAAACATTGAGATCTTTGGAACAGAAATGGCATACCTCGTGGAATTGTTTTCTCAGGGAATTATTTTTAAAATAATCTTATTTAAAAACTTTACCTTTCTTGTAACAAAAGTCCCAACCAACACATGGTGTAAATATTTCTGAGTATGTGTATTATAATGAAGGAACTGATAAATCTCTTATGTGTAAAATGAATTACAAGGATATCGTATTTGTGAACAGTGTTTGTACCACAGCAGTGTCAGACGTTACTTTTTTCTTCTATTTTTCAAAACATACTAGTAAACCAACTCAAAGATGCACTGTTTTTACGATCTGGGTCCCGTTTTACGACGCGATCTTAGCGCTAAAATCACCTTAAGTGTATTAGGTAGTTCTGCACTAAAATGATCTTGGCACTAAGATCGCTTCGTAAAACCAGGTATCACGCTAATTGGTTCGGTATTAACGTTAATACTAACTCCAACTTCAACCTAATCCAAACCTCCTACGTATCTCATATATACAGCGAACATTTTGTAAAAATTACAAGAAAATGTGTATAAAATAAAGCATATCTCTGCTTTATGTGAAGTGTAACATATGTTTTATTATATTTTTTCTTCATGTTTTTACACACCATTTCCTCTGAATGTAAGAACTACGTACTAAGTTTGAGGGTTAGAGCTAATGTGCATGACACAGTACCGATACGGGTCAATCTCTTTAGTTCTGGGCAATACTAAAATATAGATAAGAAAATATATTTCACTGATTAAAGTCCACCAGCGCGATTAGTAGGTTATAACGCCACAGATCACAGTTATCTTCCCATATAGCTGACCAAAATTCGTAAACACTAGTAGTCAGTTGTTTGACTGTGGTTATGTTATGGCAGACAGCTTTGTAGTGGCAATTATTAACCTGAATGTGCCATGGGAGAACATGTAGTTTGTAAACATGTGTAACTTGTCAGTATTAAAGACTTTTTGTGGTAATTCCAGCCCATGCGAATGTAGTGCTTTTAGTTTAAACTGGGTGGATTTAGTGGGTGTATTTGTTTACACCAATATCCTGGGAGAAAGATTTGACAACAGGGCTTGTCCGTTTTAGGACATGTTGCCCCCAGGCAGGCAAAGGTGTATTAAAAAATATCCACGGGCCTACATGTATTAATAAAGGTACTGAAGCAACTAATAACGCTGTATAGCATAAATAATTGTGGGCTGTGGCCAATTGACAAGATTGTATATCTTACTGGTGTCAACATTAGAAGAATAACGTAAGGGAGATAACTGACATTCTCGTATCGACACTGGTATTGGTTCGAATGTTGCAAATCAATTCCTATAATGATTATACATGTAGTAACGTTTACTATTACAGCTGGTATAAGTTAAAGTAGAGTATCGACTCACCCAGGCAGTACGCCTCGCACTTGACACGGAACTATCTTCTTTGATATAATGCAACCGTGTACTTACCGTGGAATTACAATACCATGTGTTCACCTCGATACCTTCATTAGCCTAAACAAAGCGAATGTTAATTTATATAAACACTCATCTCTCATAGACGAGGGGACTAAGTCTTGCAAAATATTAGTATGTCACTAGGCTGTATGTATTCGTAATTTAAAATAATAATAATAAACTTTGTTTAAATGTGACACAAAATGAGGATAATATGCAGTATTTGTGTATACGCTCAATAGTTAATTATGTTTATACAATATTATAAACAACAGTCTGGTATTAAATTTATTTATTATAAGACATAAACTTACCACAGTATTACACGTGATATGAGGCTATTAAAGCCAAATTCCCGTGTTAGCATGTACTTTCACGTCACAAGTTATAGCAGTAAATACTATCATTATCACATTGAAAAATATTGATAACAAATATTTTCACCTTTAAAAAATCGTAATCAGATTAACATGAGCTGGTGTATTTTTTTTCATATCATGACGACATTAACTAAACATAGTTTGTTCATTATATTGAGAGAGAAAAACAATCACTGTAATAATAGGAAAGGATGTGTTTTACGTCATATACTATAGGACGTTATAAAAGTGACTTTCTAATCATAGATGGGAAAACAAAAATCACCATCTGCTATGCTCAAATTTACTCATTACTCATATTTTTTTGTTCATTTTGTTGGAATGGCATTGTACATATTTCATTGCATTGTAGTTTAAATAACCAACAATGTTTACAGAATGTACAGAATTTTGTATATTTTCGGTCTGATTTAAAGAAGTTGTATCAAAGTTGCATAATGACCAAAATTATTGATTTTTCTTTTTGAAATATAAATAATACCTTGATCAACATGTTCATAAGTCGTAAAAATTACAACTAATAACTTCATGTCAGAAAATGTTTTTAAAGTTTGCAAAATGTTTATAGGGTGACCGACATGTTAATACATCTTTTTGACCCATAATGACTCGGTTGCTGCTTATATAGACATGCGAAATGTATTTCTACGTTCTAGTTTTACACAGAGAACCTGCCTGCTGCAATTTTAAACCATTATCTTTTGTAAAAATAAAATAATAATAATAATAATAAAAAATTAACCCTTTAACCGACGGCGATAATTTTTATGCAGCTAAAACAATTGTCGTCATCGATAAAGCTCCAGACGTACGGCAATTCATATCGCAGCTAAAACAATTGCTGTCGGTATCGTCGTTACGTTCGAGCCCTGCACATGTGTAAAAGAACGAAGTATGTCACTTGTATCTATGATAACGCACCTTTAATTTAAACCGAAGGTAGATTGATTTCATTACGTCTATTCAGATATGATTGCAGAACGCCACCTACCTTGCCGAACTAGGATCGTCAGGGGCCATGTAAAAACGACCCATGAGCATTAGCATCATAAGACCCTGACGTCAGAACATGTTCCATTAACTCTGTGAGACACAAGTTTAGTGGTGTCGCCATTTTGAACTTCAATGACTGTTCACTAAAAACATATTCCTTGACTTATAACGCTGTCTGCTTTCTGTTGTCTGTCAGCAACACTGGGCTTTAAGAGATGCAAATATGACTTAATTTCACAGAACTAATGGAGGGTCTGGGAACTAATACTCTCCACACCTTGAAATTTGGTTGCAAATTTACTACTGCGGGACTTTTACAGGATTAAACATATTTGAATATATATTTGTAAAGCAATCCGAGGAAATTTAATGGTTCATCCCACTCACAGTATATGGACTTCGACAGTATAATTTCCTAATTTCCAACATCAATCGAACAATTTTAAGCACACATAAGCGGTTCAACTAATATCAATTCTTTTCTCTATTTAATTCTTGGTGGGAGCATAGTTTTACTTATTATATTTTACATGTATCATACTATTGGATTATCTGACCAGCGACAAAGTGCTAATTTTGTGTCTGTAATATATGGAACAGTTTCAGTTGGTTTCGTACATTGTCGTTATTGCATGGCGTCCTTTATAGCCTAAGTTACAGAGCTTCGTTTGAAATCTGTAATTAAATTATGATTAACTGTTGAGCCCAATTGATCTGTATTCTATTTTCAGTGATTATTACCTGTTGATATGTTGTATGTATCATGCCAATGGAAACGATAGTTTCCGAAATAAACATCTAAAGTCAGTGTTATCTTTTGTTATCGAATCTCTTGTACTAACAAACTTCTGTTATTTTGAGGATCTCATTGGTAAAGCACTCGCTGATGCGCGATCGGTCCAGGATCGATCCCCGTCGGTGGTCCCATTGGGCTATTTCTCGTTCCAGCCAGTGCTCCACGACTGAGGTATGTTCTATCTTGTCTGTGGAATGGTGCATATAAAAGATCCCTTGAGAAAATGTTGCTGGTTTCCTCTAATAGTAATGTTGTTAAACAAAACAAACAGAGCTGAAATAAATATTTTGTTAGATATTGAAAATCTCCTGTTACTTAAACAGACAAATGATGCATGTGAAGGTCAGAACGTGTGCCCATGTTGGGCATGCTTTACAGCATCTTGTTCTGATTAACACGTTAAATGTTTACTGATATACATTGATATATCTCCTCACAATGAAAATCAATTATCACAATTACAAACAATACAAATAACGTATTTTGAAAGTAATGGAGATAAAATCGTTTTATTTAAGTCTTATTATCAATTTTTCCAAATGGCGTAATTTAATTAATTTTTTAAAAGAATAATTCATTTTAGCGAGCCATTTAATCAATCAATCAACCATTTGACTCGTGCTTACATCACTTTGAAAGTTTTCATTTATTTAATCACATTTACCAAATTGCTAAACTGTTGGGTTTTCTTTTTTATCTTAGTATATACAACTGTAACTGGTTCCTAACTCCAAACGCCTGGAGACACCATTATGAGAATCGGGTAAGTAGCAGAGACTGATTTTGATAGCCTTTTAAATCAGCTGAGAATAATGGTCTGGATCTTGATGGGTTTCCAGAGTCACAGCCTCGCGTAACAGGCCGATAGACGCCAGTTCGTGGAACGGAGAGAAAATATCGTTTGATCGAGGCGTCTGGTGTTCGGGGCGTTCAGAATTAGTGTGACAAGTGGAATTGTGCAAACAAGAGCCGCAGACCACCACTGGCGCCTGCTACTTGCAGTCTGCCCCACGTAGACATGATGTAGATTTGTTGGAGTCCGATAAAACACCGACACAATAACTACTTCCGTTTCTCCAATACCATCTCGGCGGCGGCCTGGGAGGATAATTGAACAACGTTTGTCATCCATTATTGATTTACAATTTGTTGTCTTGTCACTGATACCAGTTTGGCGGGAAAAAAGTCTTTTGCCAGTTTGAGAAATGTAATCGTTTGGAATTGCCTTATTTTCTTGTATTTGTGAGAGAAGGGAGCGTGGTTTGACGTGTTTTTTTCTAATATAAGATAGCTGATAAGTATAATTAAATAATATAATAATTTGTTTTTAATGTTTGGAATTTATTGATGTTCATGCTAGGCTAACAGTATGAAAATGTATTAAATCGCGGAGCATAAGAGCTGATAAAAAGTTTGTTTTGTTTAACGACACGACAAGAGCACATTGATATATTAATCATCGGTTATTGGATGTCAAACATTTGGTAATTTTTACTTACAGCCTCAGAGAAGACCCCCCCCCCCCCCATTAGTAGCAAGGGATTGTTTAAATGCTCCATCCCACAGACAAGATAGCACATACCACGACATTTGATAAACCAATCGTGGTGCACTGGCTGGAACGAGAAATAGTCCAATGGGCACACCGACGGGGATCAATCCCAGACTGACCGCGGATTAGGCGAACGCCCAAGGGCTGATGAAGGTCAAAACGTGTGCCCATATCGAGCATGCTTTACAGCATCTTGTTCTGATTAACACGTTAAATGTTTACTAATATACATCAATATATCCCCTCACAATGAAAATCAAGTCTCACAATTACAAACAATACAAATAACGTATTTTGAAATTAATAGAGATAAAATCGTTTTAGTTAAGTCTTATTGTTATCAATTTTTCCTAAAAAGAAGAAGAATTCATTTTAGTGAGCCATTTAATGAATCAATCAACCATTTGACTCTTGCTTACATCCACTGAAGGTTCAAGCACGACTATTTTGGGCACATCCTCCGAGATTCACCGGTGATTGTGTTCAAGACAGAAGCCATTTAAGGAATCAATCAACCATTTGACTCGTGCTTACATCCACTGAAGGTTCAAGCACGACTGTGTTGGGCACATCCTCCGAGATTCACCGGTGATTGTGTTCAAGACAGAAGCCATTTAATGAGAATCCAGTAAATTGTACAACAGCAGAACGTTTTTAAAGTACATGTATCTGTACACCGGCTTCTGTGGTGCAGTGGGTAAGCAATCGGATTAAGGCTGGTTACTTCTTTCTCGCTAATCACTAACCCACTGTTCTGAACAGACAGATAGAGGAGGTGTGTGTCCAGGACAGCGTGCCTGAACCTATGAGTACTAACTGCAAGTGGTTTGCTGTCACTTATATAACAGCAAAACGAGGCAGTGCAATACATATGTTTTTAATCAATCAATCAAGCAGTATAGGTGAAGAACTCAAAATGTTTGTGGTCAATCTGTTAATATGTTGCATGGTAAGGAAGGAAGGAAATGTTTTATTTAACGACGCACTCAACACATTTAATTTACGGTTATATGGCGTCAGACATATGGTTAAGGACCATCCAGATATTGAGAGAGGAAACCCGCTATCGCCACTTCATGGGCTACTCTTTTCGATTAGCAGCAAGGGATCTTTTATATGCATCATCCCACAGACAGGATAGTACATACCACGGCCTTTGTTACACCAGTTGTGGAGCATTGGTTGGAACGTGAAATAGCCCAATGGGTCCACCGACGGGGATCGATCCTGGACCGACTGCGCATCAACCGAACGCTTTACCACTGGGCTACGTCCCGCCCCTTTTGCATGGGCGTTAAGGAGCTAATGCACCTCCTAACAATAGCAGTCTCGTAGCCCTTTCAATATTGTCATATGTTTCACACAAATAATACTGAAATGCATTGAAAATTAATGGTAGCGTACAGCCTAAATCATTACCACCATAATAACACAACTAAACGTTTATTTTCTTTAACAACACTACTAGAGCACATTGATTTATTAATCATCGGCGTTTGGATGTCAAACATTTGATAATTTTTGTTATATAGTCTTAGATAAAAAAAAACACCCCAAAAAACTTTACATTTTTCCATTAATAGCAAGGGATAATTTATATGCATCATCTCACAGACAGCATAGTACATACCACGGCCTTTGATATACCAGCCATAGTGCACTGGTTGGTACGAAAAATAGTCTAATGGGCCAACCGACGGGAATCGATCCTACAAATAGTACGCATCAGGCGAGCGCTTTACCACTGGGCTACGTTCCGCCCCACAATACAGCGCCCCACAACATAGGCGCTGCTCCTATGCCGACGGGGGAGACTGAATGTTCTCCTGTTCTTTGCCCCCTCGTTCGGTTTTTATACATTAAAGGGTCACAGCGTCTTTTGAATGATGTAACCTTCATGTTCTCGAGTTCAACAGGACTTCTGGATCGGCTCACCAGACGAATTAAAATTGGGAGAATACTATAACTTTGGACAAGGTGGCAATGGATAACTTAAAAAGAGGGAAATCGAGACTCGAGGGCACTGAGGCTGGGGGGGGGGGGGGGGAGGTCAGGTTCCTTGTCTGGGGGGGGGGGGGCTGGCACCGGAAGTTAGGGGTTTTGGCGCTAAGGCGTAGGCGATTAGGCCTAGGGAGTGTTAGGTATGTCCGAGGGCGGTCTCCCCCCCCCCCATTTTCTGCCGGGATCCCCCCCCCCATGCCAAGGTTACCGATATGATTGAGGACCCTCTTAATAAATTAAATATAAATTAAAATAATTATTATGCAAGGCCTTCCTGAGAACAAGGCTTTGCCCCCAACGTCACTAATACCTTTCTTCCCCCGGATATAGGGCAAGTAATATGGTAAAATTATGTTAAAATATATTTATTAGACAGCCCGATCAATTTGCGGCCAAAATTAAATTATAGACTAGAGCTCATATAATATAGTAAATAACATTTAGGAATGCGCTTAAATTTTTTTTTTTTTTTGTAAGTTTAAATTGGTCCTTTTATTTTTTATGGATTTAGATTAAAATTCAAAATTGTCCCTTAAATTTTCTGTCCCAATTCGGGTCCCTGGCATACAGAGACGGGACTTGGGATAGACATGCTCGAAACCTTAGTGGTATAGGATCATGTTAAAAGTTTCAACAACAGCATAGGCGTACGGACCACCATTATTCAAACTTGTATAACGTAAGTATGTAAATTACATTCATATGTAAATTAATGCCGATAATATGGAACTAAGTCTACCGTTACCTGTCAAATTTGTTTACAAAACAAAGACACAGCCGCTTTTCAAGTTGGTTAAATAGCGTTCTTGCTGACCAAAGCATACAGTAAACAGGACACAGAAATATTCATTCAGTTAATGCATACTGTCATGTAAATCATGATCAACATCAGCAAGTATCAGCAAGCATCAGGAAGTATCACACGTTCTGTCTGTGCCATATACATCGAGTGAATCTGCTAGTTGGGTTCCAGCGTCGCCACATTTCATCAAATCCATGACTGGATCCCCCCCCCCCCCACAACAAAAAAACAAAACAACAACAACAAACAAACCCCCCAGAAAACCCCAAAACCCCGTCGCTCGCCACAGTACAGACCTCCCCTTTGCACAGCCGTCTGACTTACGGCGGCGTCAACACCATGTTTGCATCCATGTATATTATATTAGTTTACGGAACAGGGAAGGATCTTTTATATGCACCTTCTCATAGTTAGGACATCACATACCACAACCTTTGTTATACAAATCGCTGGACACTGGGACGAACCAAATGCTCAATTCAGTCGAGGCGAACGATCCCGCAATACGTCGTACCTCAGCCTACCTTGTGAAGAACACTACAACGAAAACGTCCAAATAGTTCGTGCATAATGCTTAACAAAGCAATTCGCAAAAGGTCTCTGTTGTTTTACGACACCACTATAGCACATTGATTTATTAATCATCGGCTATTGGATATCAAACATTTGAGAGTTCTGACACGTAGTCATCAGAGGAAACCCGCTACATGTTTCCTAATGCAGCAAGGAATCTTTTATATACACTTTATATGCGGCATCCCAAAGACAGGACGGTGCCTATCACTGCCTTTGTTACACCAGTTGTGGAGCATTGGCTGGGAAGAGAAATATCCAGATTGCTAAATACCAGGGTCAATGTGTGTGTTTGGCTGGGGTGATGGTGGGGGGGGGGGGGGGAGTACATAAAAAATAAGGTTAGCTCCCTTTCGTAGATATAACTTCTTCAGGTTCCAATGTACATAATCAATTCTTATTGCCAATAATGTAATAATGTTAACGTTTACTAATAAAATGCCATATAAGCCTCCAGGCAGTACACCAATTAAAAAGTGCGGCACTTTACATTTAATCTACCTGCAAGACAGTAGAGGGTCAATGACCATTCAGAAGGTTTTATGAATGTTTTTATAAACAACCATCATTTTTGCTGAAAAATCATAGAACCATTCTTTGGGGGTACTCTGCACTGGTTTCAAACCTCTTATGTATAATGCACAACAACTGTATAACAAATAAAGGATGTATTTTTTTAATTGCAATGGATAATAGTATTTACTCAATTAATCCATGTCATGTATTACTACCAATCAGAACCGAGCTGTTTTTAAATATTTGACGGTGCACCTCGAACTATGACATAACTTTCTGTTTCATTACAATGCAACCTTCAGTCGTAGTATCAGGAATGAATGAATGAATGTTTAACGATACCCCAGCACGAAAAACACATCGGCCATTGGGTGTCAAACTATGGTAATGGAAACAAACAAGGTGATGATCAACATCAACAGAAAAATTCAAGATATAAATAAAAACAGTGTAAAGAACTATGCAAAATACAAATATCACAGAGAGATACCGACTTTTACTCTAAACTTCAGTGTGTGCTGTATTGGCCATTCTCAAAGAGAATGTTACACCCCTGCACCACGGTGAGGTTACAGCACGCGCAGGGGTAGTATCGGGAAAGACTCCCACGAGTTGCCCCGAACAACCGGTCAAGCCCTTTTAAGGGCAGAACCAGAAAAACGATCACCCAACTGATCAAGTCCACTGAAGGGCTAAATTAAGGGGCAATCACGAGAGTCCAACAACGACGGTCTCCAATAGATTAGGTTCCAGTATGAGCTACAATTTAGCAAACAAAATCAAAATTACTCAAACAGCTTCTTGTCGATGAAACGTTCTGAATTATGCGCCAAAATTACTTCATGGAAACTGCGCAATCTTAATATTTTCGACTTAAAGTAAAGTTTGTTTTATTTAACGACGCCACTAGAGCACATTGATTTTTTTTTATCTTATCATCGGCTATTGGACGTCAAACATATGGTCATTCAGAGGAAATCCGCTGTCTCCACATAGGCTAGTCTTTATCGACTGGCAGCAAGGGATCTTTTATTTGCACTTCCCATAGGCAGGATAGCACAAACCATGGCCTTTGTTGAACCAATTATGGATCACTGGTCGGAGCACTCACTCAGGGTTTGGAGTCGGTATCTGGATTAAAAATCCCATGCCTCGACTGGAATCCGAACCCAGTACCTACCAGCATTTAGACCGATGGCCACCGATGGCCACCGAGGCCGGTCATATTTTCGACTTAATCCTACGGGACATTCAAAATTCAATAGCACCACAAGTGCTCTCCCCCCCCCCCCCCCCTCCCCTCCCCCCGCTACTGACCCTGGTAGGGCTGCTGGTGCTCTCTTGCACCTGCGAGCGCGGGCGGGTCCCTCCTTCAACCCAAATCTGTTTCGTGCCCTGGACGGAGCCGGCATGGGTCGACACCTGCGCCCATGACAGGCGTGCGCTACAACAGCTTGTTCTGATTGTGCACGTTAAGTCCTACAACCTGATCTGTCGGGCGGGACGTAGCCCAGTGGTAAAGCATTCGCTTGATGCGCGGTCGGTCTACGATCGATTCCTGTCGGTGGGTCCATTGAACTATTTCTCGTTCTAACCAATGCACCACGACTGGTATATCAAAGGCCGTGGTATGTGCTATGCTGTCTGTGAGATGGTGCATACAAAAGATCCCTTGCTACTAATGAAACAATGTAGGGAGTTTCCTCTCTGAGACTATATGTCAAAATTACCAAATGTTTGACATCCAATAGCCGATGATTAATAAATCAATGTGCTCTAGTGGTGTCGTTAAAACAAAACAAATTTTAACACGATCTGTCAGAAACAAGAATGCTTAATGGCTCAGGCTGTGTAGTATTTTTACAACTAGAGCGATCTCACTCGATTAATGTTATTTTGTTTTATTTAACGACACCACTAGAGCGCATTGATTTATTAATTATGGGCTATTGGATGTTAAACATTTGGTAATTTTGAAATATAGTCTTAGATAGGAAACTTGCAAACAAATTTCCATTAGCAGAAAGGGATCTTTTATATGGTCCATCCCACACAGGATAGTACAAACCATGGCATTTGATATGCCAGTCGTGGTATACTGTCTAGAACTAGAAATAGCCCAATAGGCCCAACGACGGGGATCGATCCTAGACTGACCGCGCACTAGGCGAGCGCTTTACCATATCGCTAAAATGTAATCATAGCAATTGTTTATATGGCGTGTGCGTGTGTATGTGTGGGGTGGGGCTGCAGAGGGTGCCATTGTGTTTTAAAGTCCATGTTGGAAGACCAATCTCGGTAACCCGAAGCATTTTGTTAAAACTATATTAATTATGATTTGATAGACGAATATAATATAGATTTTTATTGCATTAAAAACCAAACGAAAACTAAATAAAATTTTAAACTGTTGGAATATTTGGGGAAATGATGTAAGGGAGACAACTCTTATGGACGACAGATGGCCTCAGACCACAATTAATTTCGCTATATGTTTCTATATAGCCTTAGTGGCTATAACATTTTTATTGATATCAGCAGGCCCGTGGATTTTTGTCTGTACCTTTGCCTGCCTGGGGGACACATACCCTGAAAAGGACAACCCCTGTTGTCCAGCTCTTTCTCCCAGCATATTGGTTTAAACAAACACACCCTCTAAACCAGGCCGGAGTACACCCATTTTACACAAAAAGCACTACTTTTGCATGGGCCGGAATTACCACAAACAAGTCTTCAATGTCAACAAGTTACACATGTTTACAAACTATATGCTCTCCCCTGTCACTTCAGTCAAATAGTTGCCACTTCATAACTGTCTGCCATGAAATAATCACAGTCAAACAGCAGACTACTTGCGCGGTCAAATTTCCGGACAACCAAATGGGAAGATAACTGTAATCTGAGGCCAGATGACAGTTTTGTGAGACTAAAAATAAAAATTAATAAGAAATAATAAAGATTCCTTTCTTTCATCATAGTTTGTCATAACTTAGCTCACTCAATATTATTACACTGACAGGACGGTAAGAGACATCAAATTACTGATGCACGTTCATGATGAAAACAGCCGCAGTGAAATAAGAAACTAATTTTATCAGTTTTCAAAGTCAGTTGTGTTCAATACAAACTACAAGACAAGCTTCATTCAGTATTAAGGCCACTGGCCCAAAATGCACCAGTAATAAGAAACAACTTGTCGCATGCGTGCGGTATATATAGAATATCAGATTACTACGTTTTGATATCATGGCTATTTGGTGAGGTTTTGATAACGGTGTAACAGGCGAGCTTCAGCGAGCCTGTTACACCGTAATCGAACCGAGCCAAATAACCACGGTATCAAAATGTAGTTACATGATATTTGTTTTTATCATGCAACCCTTTTCAAGTTATATTTTTGTAATATCTTTCAGTCAAAAATGGTATAGAAACTAGGCCCTATTAGTTTTATTGTGTAGAAACTACTGCCGGAAGTCGGACAATAGCAGGTGCCTCAAAGCATCTTGGGAATGGCATAGCCAGCCTAACAGTTATGTTTCCAAATTTTAAATAAAATACTTTGATTATGTTTCAAAGTCTCTTGTTTTACAACATTACAATTTTTGTACCCTTTTCCGTGAAAATAAAATAAAAGTTTATTGGTGGCCTGAAGAAGATCTACATCACTGGCTGCTAGTGACTGTGACGTCAGACGCTGTTCTAATGTAAACATTCTTTGCAGGAAGCTATTTGCTTTTTGTTTCAAAATGTTTAATTCAAAACACTGGCTAATTTCGAATGGTAGCGAATAATGAAGAATTGAAAATAAGAGGTAATTTGATGTTACAGAAGGAAATGTTTTATTTAACGACGCATTCAACACATTTTATTTACGGTTATATGGCGTCGGTGATGTTACAGAAAGTATAAATGTTATATTTATTCATGCAGTTCAACAATTATCGCTGTAAATTGAGCAAACATCCGTTTGCATCAAAATGAAACCAATGAATTGGCATGTAACAGCATAACGAATACAGTTAAAATTCATATAAAAAACATATTATTAAGTTTTAAACCTATACCTATTCAAATACCATTAAAAACAATCCAATGTAAATAATTAGAATACGTAGCAACGCAATTAAAATACGTAGCAGCACAATTAAAATACGTAGCAGTACATTTAAAATACGTAGCAACAAAATTAAAATACGTAGCAACGCAATTAAAATACGTAGCAGTACAATTAAAATACGTAGCATCACAATTAGAATACGTAGCAACGCAATTAAAATACGTAGCAGCACAATTCAAATACGTAGCAGTACAATTAAAATACGTAGCAACACAATTCAAATACGTAGCAGCACAATTAGAATACGCAGCAACACAATTAGAATACGTAGCAGCACAATTAGAAAACGTTGACAAAACACATTCTATCTCGGATTGATCCGCCGATAATTACTTATTTTGAAAGCGAATACTAAATATTTGAATAAGAATCATTTATTGTTTTCATGTATATGTATATCAAGTGTGTATATATATATATATATATATATATATATATATATATATATATATATATATATATATATACTCTTCAAAAGAAGAAACGCAAAACCACATTGTCGTAACATTTGGAGAATTGATTTAATTATTGAATGGTGAGTCCGATAATTACCAAATGTTGCAGGATTGTTCACAATTCACTCTAGTCCATTGTGAGTAAGTAATAGGACACACCACCAAGGTCAAGGTCATCTGGAGTCAATACCGGGTGTGGCCTCCGCGTGTGTTGACAACTGCCTGGCACCGCCTGCCCATTGAAGCAACCAGAGTACGGATGACGTCCCGGGGGATGGTGGCCCACTCGGCCTGCAAGGCTGCTGCCAGCTCGGGCAGGGCCTGGGGCTGTGGCTGTCGGAGGCGTCGGTCCAAGTCGTCCCATAGATGCTCAATTGGGTTCAAATCCGGTGATATCGATGGCCAAGGAAGGACATTAATGTTGTTGTTCTGTAGGAAAGCCGTTGTGAGACGTGCTGTGTGAGGCCTGGCGTTGTCATGTTGGAACACTGCGTTGGCGTTGGCCATAACTGGAACGATGTGTGGCCGGAGGATCTGGTCAGTGTAGCCCTGTGCATTCAGGTTGCCCTGCACGTGGACCAGGTCAGTTCTGCCAGTGTGTGAGATGGCTGCCCACACCATGACACTACCCCCGCCGAATCTGTCCACTTCCTGCACGCAGTTTGCCATATAACGTTCACCACGACGCCTATACACGCGACATCTTCCATCATGACGTCGGAGCAGAAATCGGGACTCGTCACTGAACCACACCTGTCTCCATCGCAGTTGAGGCCATTGTCGATGAATCTGGCACCACTGCAGTCGGAGTCGACGGTGTTGTGGTGTTAAGATGACACCTCGAACTGGACGTCTGGCACGAATTCCTACCTCACGTAGGCGGTTCCGTACGGTCTGGTCGGATATCCTGCGCAAACCTGGTATTGCTGCGGCTGTGGAGGTGGCAGTAGTCAATCGTTCCCGAAGGTGGCGTACCCGGATGTAGCGGTCCTGCCCGGGGGTAGTGACCCGTGGTCGACCGGATCTAGGGAGG
>NC_054707.1:67014963-67032463 GCF_016097555.1 Gigantopelta aegis | reverse complement strand
GACCCAGCCCACACACTCTGCCTGCCTTTCACACTCACACTTTGTAACTAACAACATTACATGGCCACCTGCCTCCCATGATACTGTATCTCACCATAGCCACGATTATCTGGCCTTTCAAAGATAGGTGCTGGAGTGTGGAGAATGGATGTTTAACGACATCCCAGAAACAAAAGAAAAAACCCCACCATTTCAAAATAACAAACAACAACAACAAAAACAACAACAAAATCCACCACAAAAAACACACAAAAAACCCCCAAACACATCAGCTATTGGGTGTCAAACAAATAGTCTGGGTGTAGATAGGGTTGGGTGTCACCTGGAAGGGGAATTTATACGAGTAGTATTTTTGTGTAGCTGAAACCCTCCAGATTTAGGATCTGCCTGATGATCGTGTCAACTAGGAAACAAAATTGTAGCCTCTTTTAGCTGGGTACCCCCACTCATTTTACATCTTACTTTTTCATTCGTACAGATGTTTAATAGCTATTTTCTCTATGTTCAGTTACGTTATAGCCACGATTATTGTATCGTCGGATAGCTACCTTCAATAGCTTTCCAGTGAGTATAACCACTTGACCCAGAATGCATTCTTTCAGCACAAAAAAGGTTACGTTTAGCGTTAGGGTTAAGAAAATCATACAGTAATGATAAGAGTCATTAAATTTGTCAAAAGGTTAACTTAAAAATAAATCTGCCAAAACATTTGGGTATGGCGCCATACCCGTTTTACCCTCTGGTAGAAACCCTACATAGGTATATGATGATCGACATAAACGTAAAATTCTAAAATGATTAATGAAAATAGTGTAGACTGCAATGAACGAGTCACATCTGTGAAAGAAACAGAGAAGCATATTAACATTATTTTTTCTAAAAAATAAGAATAAAAACAAATTACAGTCTCCCAAAAGACAACAATAAACGCTGTTACGGATCATGAAGACAGTGCATAGAGTTGTCATAAACAAACCAATACTGAATCAAATTACCAAGACAAAATGTTGCGAACGATCAACACAACATACTAAAATAAAATCTTCCAAGACAAAAATAAACGCTGTGGTCGGACCATGAAAACAGTGTATGGATCTGTGTGTAGTAAACAAAGCACCTAATTATCAACACCAAACGAAAAACATAATATTTAAGAACATTATCACAAATGCTTACAGAACTAGTTTTGAAATGTCTAAGAGGAAGGAAGGAAGGAAATATTTTATTTAACGACGCACTCAACACATTTTATTTACGGTTATATGGCGTCAGACATATGGTTAAGGACCACACAGATATTGAGAGAGGAAACCCGCTGTCGCCACTAAGTCTTCATGGGCTACTCCTTTTTCGATTAGCAACAAGGGATATTTTATATGCACCATCCCAGAGACAGGATAGTACATACCATTGCCTGTGTTAAACCAGTTGTGAAACACTAGCTGTAACGAGAAATAGCCCAATGGGTCCACCGACGTGGTTCGATCCTAGACCGACCGCGCATCAAGCGAACGCGTTACCACTGCATTGCGTCCAGCCTATGAAATTTCTAAGAGATACCGAATGTATGCTTGCTGTATTCGCCACTCTTGAAAAACATGAGAATGTTGCGACCCCAACACCACGATGAGGAACAACACATGCCGGGGAAGATAGGTTGCTCATCGAACGGGTTTAAATGAACCGTTTGAACATATCGGTCTACAAAATGATTTTCTCGTATTCATACAACCACCACATCAATCGAACACTAATACTTTACTACATAATTGTTATCTCACACATCTCCGCAGTTGCTAACATTTCCCGATGCATTTCATTTCGTTATTGCATGGTGTGTGTGTGTGTGTGTGTGTGTGTGTGTGTGTGCTCGAGTGTTGGTATTTTTGTACTTTCTCTTCTTTGTTAATTTGTGGTATTGCTGCTTCCTGGAACCAGTGTGTGTCTCTCTCTGAGTCTCTGTCTCTCTCTGTCTCTCTCTGTCTCTCTCTCTCTCTCTCTCTCTCTCTCTCTCTCTCTCTCTCTCTCTCTCTGTCTCTCTGTGTATGTGTGTGAGAGAGTCTCTGTTCTGTCCTCTCTTTTCTCCTGTCTCTCTTCCTCTCTGTCTCTCTCTCTCTCTCTCTCTCTCTCTCTCTCTCTCTCTCTCTCTCTCTCTCTGTGCGTGTGTGTGCGCGTGTTTGTGTCTCTGAGTGTCTGTCTGTGTGTGTGTGTGTGTGTGTGTGTGTGTGTTTGCATAAATAATGGTGAGGGTTGGGGAGAGACGTAGACCAGTAATAAAGGGCTCGATTGAAGCGCGATCGGTTTGGGATCGATCCCTGTCGGTGGGCCCATTGGGCTATTTCTCGTTCCAGCCAGTGCGCCACCACTGGTATATCAAAGGCCATGGTGTATGCTATCCTGTCTGTGCGATAATGCATATAAAAGATCCCTTCCTATTAATGGAAAAATATAGCGGGTTTCCTCTCTAAGACTGTATGTTTAAATTACCAAATGTTTGACATTAATAAATCAATGTGCTCTAGTGGTGTCGTTAATTAAACAAACAAACAAACAAAATGGTGAGGGTTTACTCTATTTTGTTTTCGATTTAAACCCCCTAAACACCCCCCTTGAATCCGTCACTGTTACCAGGCTATATGGCGTCTTTGTACTAAAAGACTGACGATTAACAGCTCTCACATCGTTCAGACAGTGTCTGCGAGGCTACTAATTTAAACAATAATAAACTCCACACAATACGACTGCCTACCAGTTTAATATAATATTCTCGTTACGACCAGACAAAAGCCGTCGTGGAGAGAACAACGCGCATCAATTTGCCGCCTTTGACCACGTTCAAGATGAGGAATCGGGGAGACTGGAGGTCCGAGTCTGACCGCTAATCAATTCTTTGTGGACGGTCAGCCCGAGATCGCAGCCCGGATCGGTCCCAATCATACGTAAATTATTAATACTTACACACTCGCGGCTCCAAACTTACTAGCTCCGGTCTGTCGTTGAACAGTAAAATCAACTTTATTACATTACCGCGGCTTCCCTCGATGGTTTTCGGTGCGCCCGTGTCTCCCCGGAGTCTGAACAATTCCATTACCTATAAGCGATAGTCTAGTGTATGTGACGGCAAGCCCGACCGGTAAGACGACTATTTAAAGCCATCGTTAAGACAGTGTAGTTAAGAAGTGTAATTATGGAATTCTTTAGACGCCTAATGGGTTGTGTTAAAGGTACTTAGTTCAGTTTCTCTCTGCCTAAAACAAAATAGACATTTACATGGAATACTCTTGTTTTTCTTTCAGTTATCAAGAGTGAATACGTACATAAATCTACTTATATATATATATATATATATATATATATATATACGAGAGTCCAGTGGTTCGAATCCCCTCAGTGGAGATTGATTTTTATCTGTTACATTTGGAGCCGATGTAGGGACTGCGTGTGTTCTTAACACAAGAATACAATTATAACCCAGTCAGGACCCGTAACAGTTCAACTGCCCGTGGCCCACAGCTCCGGGACGTAGCTTCACTTGGGGGTGGGGGGGGGGGGGGGGGGGGGGGGGGGGGGGGGGGGGCGGCATGTAGTAGTGTTGGTATAAAGTGCTCCTACTGGCAGTGGCTAGTGGGAATTTCCCTATTAGGTGATTTTTCAGTGTTATATATATATATATATATATATGTTACAGGAAATATGTATTATCAGGAAATATGTCTAATTCCTGAAAATTTCTGGAAATATGTGTAATGTCTGATTCACTCAGGAAATATGTGTAATTCCTGAAATTTCCAGTAATTATACATATTTCCTGAAATCGTTCTGATGAGAAAACCAATAGTATTTAAAGAATAGTTTGTATCATGTCTAGCATGAAATAACAACAGCAATATGTTTCTAAATTGAAATACATTTTTATTGAAACATCATTTTAAAACGGAAACATAGCACATTATTTCAACATAATACATATCGGAATGTCTAGAGTCTTGTTTAGTGTTCACATTAAGGTAGGAGTGAATTGCACTTAGGACCCCCCCCCCCCCGAAAAAAACCACACACACACACAAAAACTGGGTGCCTGTAAGTCTTACCCTGTGTAGAACTGTACGGACATGGACCATTAATGCTAACGAAACTCAAGTTATTCAGTTTCGAAAGAAGCAGCCTATTTAATTAACGACACCCTGGCACATTTAAAAAGTATGGATATTAGTTGATATCTTAGCTACTGTCACATCGACAATGGGTGGGGGGGGGGGGGGGGGGGCGGTCAGAGACGCAAACATAAAGAGAAAAGACATAGTGGCAAAATTCAACCCTTACCAATAATAATGGAAGACCTTAGACCGACATCATATTCAAAACATTTGACATATATTTTTACTATGCTTTTTGTACTATGGAAAGCAAAATGTAAAGCTAAACTTGTAAATAACAATGCAAATTTATTCATCCACAACTTGAATATGCATAGGTCGCTTGTTACAAGACCTTTTGTACCATATGGTCCTGGAGATGCTAACGGCTTAGAAAAAGTTAAATCCTATAATAGAATAATAATCTACCTTAGCTCCATTTAAATATTTAAAAAAAACCCCACAATCTGAAACGGATAAGGAATAACTTAAAACGAGAGCCTCGTTCGAGAATAGCCACCAGAATAGCCGATTTGAAACAGAAGAAAATTACGATTTCATCTATTCTCGATGAAGCATTCGTATTGTGTGGCGTTGCCGTAACAGGTCTTTTTGATGACTGGAATTACATATTAAATATATTTTGTTGTTTAAAATATCGGTGCTTGTATGGACGAAGTGTCCATAAGCGTACGAGACGGGGAAGGGAGAGGGGGCAGGGAGGGCAGGGGCTTGGTGCACGGTCGGTAACCAGTGCTCCACAACTGGTGTAATAAAGGATGTGGTATGTACTATCCTGTCTGTGTCTCAACACTTACTCTATTTAACATGTAATTTTAGTCTCTCCCGTTTGAAAAGGCAGTGAAACAGTGTACTCATCATTCGATTTTTGTCTCGTAGCTATTTTCCGAGCGGCACGCCACCCTTAAAACCGAGTGATACGCTTGTGAAGATGTGTTATTGAATTATATACTTACTATATGCCCGGAGTCGACTGAGGGAATTAAAGGATATTCAATTAACGCTAATGACGATAATTAAGATGAATGGCTCGACAGAGGGAAGCGACGTCTGGTGTGAGAGGGGAGAGAATTGCTGCGAACAAGGCAGATCGATCGTGACGGGCTCGCGGAAAACACTCCAAGTAGTCTCTTAGAAAACAGCATGCCGGCTTCGTCAAAAATTTGGAATCCATTAAACACGAAACGTTTAAATTAGCAGAAATAATTGTGTGGGGGAAATTTATGCTTGGCATTCAAAGGAAGCCATATATTTTGTCTAATGCTGTTAGATGAGAGAGAAAAACGTGTTATTTCAAAACTCATAATGCATTATAAGAGTTTTAATGGCGCACTGACTTTGAACGTCATAAGGTTCACGTCAGGGTGAATAAATCACGAGTCAGTTCGATTGTATTATAATTACGGCAAAGGCGAGGCGTAACCTAGGATCGATCCTTGTCGGTGGAGCCATTGCAATATTTCTTGTTTCAGCCAGTGCACCTCGTTTGGTATGTGCTATCCTGTCTGTGAGATGGTGGATATAATATCAGCACAAAAAATAAACTATAGTCCGTCCCATCATTCTTTAAACATCTTTTTTTGTAAATAATTTTAGTTTGGTCTGATGTAAAAAGAACAGTAAATGTGTTTTGGAAATAACAAAAATACACTATGATTGTGTGCAAGTTACAATATAATAGGCCCAGACATAAATAACTTGTAGTAAATTCTATAGTAAGAAAAAAGGCGTTCCCCGTGGACGGACTATAAATGTCAGTTGGTAGAATTCGAATCTACTGCTCTGATTCGCATATAAAAGATCCTTTGCTACTAATGGAAAAACGTTGCGGGTTTCCTCTCTAAAACTATATATCTAAATTACCAAATGTTTGACATCCAATACCCGATGATTCATAAATCAACGTGTTCTCGTGATGTCGTCAAACAAAACAAACTCTTTTTTAAAAGTTGTATGACGGTAACACAGATCAGCTGACCTTATGGTTGTGTTCTTTGTTAATTACCGCCATAATACAACAAAGTGATTTAAATAACCGATTGTTTATGAGCACGTGCAGGTTCAGAGGTGACGCTACGCAATGCGGCTTCTCGGAATGTAATCTTGTCGGATCTGGCGTGACGGGGTGAGACAGGGCAGCCATTGTGCTGGTGTTGGGAACCACCCCGCCGATGACGGGACCCGTCCGACAGAGTCCTCATCACAGTCAGTTGTCTCATTTTGCATGCTCTGTTTATACACCTGTCACGTCGCTGTTCATAAATTCGGTATCAGTGCCTATCCTGCGCGTGCATTTGTCACTATCTATTAGTATTACTTCTCTCTTTTTTTAATGCAAAAAGTATCAACACTCACCATCACCAAATATATTCTGAACGTAAAGAAGAAGAAGAACCCCCCCCCCCCCCCCCGAAAAAACCCAAAACGAAAATGACCACCCCCACCCCACAACATCCTCACAAAAACAAACGAACATAAATAAACAAACAAACAAACAAAACAACAACAGAGAAACAAAAACAAAACGAAGCGACCACCCAACACCCCCAACTCTCCCCCCCCCAAGAAAAGAACTATAACAAAAACATAACAAAAAAACTAACTAACATTCCCACCGCCATCCCCACCCCCACCCCCACAACATCCTCACAAAAACAAACAAACATAAAACGAACATAAATAAACAAACAAACAAACAAACAAAACAACAAACAAAAACAAAAACAAAACGAATCGACCACCCAACACTCCCAACTCCCCCCCCCCCCCCCCCCCCCCCAAGAAAAGAAACATAAAAAAAACCCCAACCCTACCCCCAAACAAACAGACAAACAAACAAACATGTGGTGTGGTGGCCTTTAGCCACAGGTTTGTGTGATGTGTCTAGTGCTATAGTAAAAAGTAACTGGCTTATATACCTCTCGCTTTCAGCTGTAGCCGGATAACCTGCCATGGTGCAAAAGTGTGCAGATGTACATAAGTCCCACCCTTCCGGTACATAACCTCTCCACAGACAAGACTCCCCCAGTGTCCCATGCATACACAGCTTGGCACACCACGGAAACTGGGCCTTTGCAGACCCAGGCCAGACTGGGGGGGGGGGGGGGATCTCGGAGCAGCTGGAGCCCCAGAGGTGCAGTGTGCATGATCCATCGGTGTATGGATACGCTCTGGCACTCACCAATCCAGCCCCAGCTATGGGAAACTAGTACGTTCGGACAGAGGATGTAAGTCACGAAAGACAACCTGTCTAGGAGAAGGAAAACTCTGAAAATAAACCCGGATAGACAGCATTCAATAGTCTTGGTTGACAAGCTGTCTATGAGAAGGAAAACTCAGATGTAACACCCGGGGAGACAGACCCGTTCAGCAAACAGCAAGCAAAATGTCAAGAACTCCTTCGAAGACGGAATGTGCTGACTGTAGTATACAGTAAGGGGACCTCCTTGAAGAAAACCGAGCACATACGCACACACCCATTATGGCCATGCAAATAGATATCAGAAGATATGGTGCTCACCCTGCTCTCCGCCAGACAGGGACGGTGCCGGGCCCCAAGCCTCGAAGGGGCCCACCTACAGCTACTGGTGGAAAAAACTCTACAAATGATGGAAATGGGAGCAAAAGTGACTATAGTCGACCAAAGTCCAAAACTCCAGATGCTCCACTCATCATTGCACAATGGAATGCTGAAGGCATCCGCAACAAGAAGACTGAACTGCAGAACTTCCTGAAAAGGGAAAAGGTTGACATCATCTGCATCCATGAAACCCACTTGACAGACACTCACCGCTTCTTTGTCAGGGGGTACGAGCTATTCCGACATAACAAAGAACACCGCCACAAAGGAGTAATTCTTACCCTGGTTATAAATAACATTCCAGCGGTTGAAGTCTCAAGATCAAAAGGTGATACAGAGTTCCTAACAGTTACGGTCATCTTGCCAGAAATGGAGCTAATTGTGACCAACTTCTACAGCCCGCCAGACAAAGACCTAAGTCTACATACCCTTCAACTGAAGGACAGAGGACTACGTCTGGTTGGAGATTTCAATGGGCACTCACCCAGTTGGGGATACACTGAACTCAATAATAGGGGCGAGCAAATAGAAGACTGGATGATATAAAACAATCTCATCCTGATCAACAAGCCAAATGACAAGCCAACCTAACTTTCAAGATCCTGGAAGACAACAAGCACGCTAGACATTGCCATAGTCACATATGACATCCACAAAGTTTGCCATCGACAGGTAATGGACCAGTTATGTGGGAGTGATCATCGACTTGCTGTCTACACACTCAATGTGCCGGCACCAAGAAAAAAATCACAACAATGGACCAAGCTGGAACTATAAAAAGGCCAACTGGCACATATTCACAGAGCTCACAGACAAGCTCTGCCAAGAAGCAGACATCCAGGAAAGAAGAGACATCAATGACAATGTTGACCGATTTACAAAAGCCATATCTCAAGCAGCAAAAAGAGGTATACCAAGAGGCTGGAGAAAAAACTACAAACACTACTGGAGTAACAGCCTCCAAAAGCTCCATGACATCTGCACGGGAGCAACAAGAAAGAAATCCCACCCCAGAAACAACAAGGGCCCACAACCAAGCAAGAGCCACATTTGATGATGCAAAAACAAATGAAACACGAAAAGCCTGGCAAGAGAAGACCAGCTCACTCAATATGGAAAATGACACCACAAAACTCTGGAAATTGACGAAGACACTCAATGAGGACAACCAGTCAAAGTCACAAGCAACCATCTTGGAAGGAAATGACCAGACCTACACCGGCAAGAAGGCAGCCACTTTGCTAGCAGAAAGCTTCAAACATGATAGCGTACTCGACCCCACCAGAGAGAAAACAGCAAAAGTAAGAAAAAACATCAAACAAGAACTCAGGGAACAAACAACTAACCCTAATATGACAGATCTCTTCTCAATTTCTGAACTCACAGACTCGATCAGATGGCTAAAGAACAAAAAATCTCTAGGTAAAGATGGGATATCAAATGAAATGATTGGACATCTCGGCAAAATAGCCAAACAGAAGCTATTGGTGATCTTCAACCAGTCTTGGAAAACTGGGGAGTTTCCACACTCCTGGAAAGAAGCCATAATAATCCCCATCCTTAAAAAGGGAAAAAACAAACACTCTAAAACCAGCTACAGACCCATTAGCCTCCTTAGCTGCCTCGGAAAGACCATGGAAAGGATGGTAAATAAGCGACTTCAGTTGCATCTTGAAACAAATGGGCTTATCAACCAGACACAATCAGGTTTCAGAAAAATCGTAGCACAGAGGATCAAATAGCTTACCTGACCCAAGAGATCGAAAATGGATTCCAGGGAAAGAAGAAAACTCTAGCTTGACAAGGTATGAAAGGATGGCCTGCTTTTAAAGCTTCTCAAAAAAATGATTTGTGGAAGAATGCATGGCTGGATAAAAAGCTACCTATTTCAGAGAACGGCCAGTGTAAAACTAGAAAGACACACAAGCAATCTAGTGAAACTCAGAGAGGGAGTCCCGCAGAGAGGGGTCATCTCGCCAACACTCTTTATCATCTTCATAGATGACATTGTAGACCACCTCTCAATATACATCTCAAAAGCTATCCATGCAGATGATCTGGCAATATGGACATCCTCTGAACAAATCAACATGGCAAACATCAGAATACAGGATGCCATGAATACTGTCTCTGACTGGGCAGAAGAGTGGATGGTCACTATCAACAAAAATAAAACACAAGTCACCTGTTTTTCCCTTTCAACAAAGAAAGAACAATACAACCTTTATCTCCAAGGTGAAAACATCCCCCAACAAGATACACCAACCTACCTTGGTGTGACACTAGATAGAAGGCTTTCATGGATACCACAAGTTAAAAAATGGAAAATAAGGCAACCAAGAAAATGGCTATCATAAAGAAGTTAGCAGGCACAAAGTGAGGGGCAAATCGAAAGATCCTCACCCAAGTCTATACAGGTGCTGTTCGGCCACATTTAGAGTATGCTTCAACAGCATGGATCACAGCAGCAAAAACCAACACAGCAAGATTGACAAAAATCCTAAATGCCAGCCTCCGTTTGATAACAGGTGGGTTAAAAACAACTCCAATCTCTGCAATGGAAAAAACGACGAGATTACATATACTTGAAGAAAAGTGGGAAGAAAAACTACTCCGACAATGCAAAAAACTCAAGAGAATGCAATCTCATCCACTGCATACAAGCCTGAGAGATCCTACCAAGAACAGACTCAAGAGACAGAGCATAAATCACATCTCCAAAATACTTCAGAGACAACATGCAGAATCCTTGCCACCACTAGACCAACAGGGCGAACCACTCCAGGACTATGAAGACTGGGAAACTGAAGACTTTACCACCATCATAGACCTGCCAGGAGTTGGTAACAAGGAGGAACACACAGAGGCAGAACTCAAAGCCCTTACCCTCGAGGTGTTGGACAGGGATTACCACAGAGATTCCTGGATCCAAGTCTATACAGATGGCTCTGCTGAAAATGCTGTCAAAAATGGAGGAGGGGGTGTTTTTATCAGATATGTTGATGGAAGCTTCACATCGAAGTCCATCGCAACTGGATATCTCTCCACCAACTTCAGAGCTGAGGCATGTGCACTACTTGAAGCAGCTAAAGTACTAAACTTACAAGACAAACTGTCTCCCAAAACCGTTTTCCTTACAGACTGCAGATCTCTACTACAGAGCCTCCAGACACATTGTGGCGAACATATCCTGTTGAATATCAGGAGGGAACTTCAAGATATGCCAAAAAGAACAGACATAATCCTTCAATGGATACCATCCCATTGTGGCGTGCCAGGCAATGAAGAAGCAGACAGGCACTCAAAAACAGGAAGCAAACGTCAGCAGGTATCTCAACCCACATCATACTCGGAGGTGAAAACCATCATAAAGAACCGCTTTAACACCAACTGGAAGATACGGATGGAAGTGGAAAAAGAGGATAACCTTGAGTCACTGGACAGAACACAGCAAGTAATCATCTTTAGAATGAGGACTGGCCACTGTCGCCTGCTCTCCCACCTCTATAGACTCAGACTTGCCCACATTGATGAATATCCCTGTGGTACTGATGCCCAAACGCCTGAACACATTCTTCAGTCCTGTCCATCATATAGCACCCTGAGACAAGAAGCCTGGCCGTATCCGGTGGACCTAAAAGAGAAACTTTGGGGACCGACGTCGTCCCTTCGACGGACAGCAGACTTCCTGGTGAGAACAGGACTGGAAGTCTGAGCATGGCCTTGGGAACGCAGAAGAAGAAGAAGAAGAAGAAGAAGAAACAAACAACCATATATACACAAAACTTTGAGTGAAGTCTGAAACGGTACGGGATGTAATTATTACGCTTTTGTGTCAGTTTTATACATAGAGGATATTTCATGTATTTTTGTCAAATATAATTTTTATTACATACCTATTCAATCTTACTATAGTGATAAAGGCCTTTTGAAACCGTGTAATAAATTTACCCTGTATCGCACACATGTGCAATCTGGATCGGAACTTTTAAATGGGGAATTCCCTTTTTCTTTTTACTGCAGTTAGTGCCTTTTATTTACTGACCTCATATATGATTTACCAATGAAGTCACATCGTATTTGAAACATTACACAAGGCTGCCGCAGAGTATGCTTCTTAACGTTAAGTAAATCCATGAAAGGAGTTTTCATCATAGATTTAACAAAGTGTTGTTATGACGTTAAATTAAAAACCGTTTTTGTAAAACATAAAAGAAGGTATGTGATAAATACAGAACTTCACATACGTTGTTTTCGCTTCCTATTTATTGCACTCGTTTATTTTGCGAAAGAACATACCACGAGACCGCGTAAAATAAACTCTTGCGCAAAATAAACTCTTGCGTAAAATAAACTCGTGCAATAAATAGGAAGCGATTACAACGTATGTGAAGTTCTGTATATTTATGCACATGATATATTTCCGATATCAGTAGCGTTGTGGTTACGTCATCAACCTCTTTCTGACCAACCACTAACAAGTACTCATTAACTTCTGCCCTAGTCTGACAGCCTGGATAGCTGAGGTGTATGACAAGGACAGCGTGCTTGAACATTAAGTGGACATAGGTACAAAAACAGGTGAAAATTATGGAATTAATATGCACACCTACAATGCAGTGTGTACGTCTATTTTTGACTTGGGTCGTAAGAAAGGAACGCGGCAAAGCTCTGTAATAACGAGACTCATTGACCTCAGGGTCAGCTTCAAACGGGCGTTTCAATAAAACAGACCGCGTTATCTGGTAGATGGGTCTCTATCTTATCGAGACTATACAGTGGCTCAAGTTTTGAGTGTCCAGTACTTGTAGGCGGCCCTGTATGGGTATAACAAAAGTGTATGGTGTTATTAAATGAACATAGCGAGTCGTATATAACGGTATATAATGATCGAAGGAAGCTTATTAATATCGTTGATTTAAAAAGCTCATTCATATGCAAAATTGAAAACAACGATATCCGAGGGTTTTGTGTGTGTGTGTGTGTGTGTGTGTGTGTGTGTGTGTGTGTGTGTGTGTGTGTGGTTTTTTAAACAGCAATCACATTTTATTTTCGTTTTGAATTTTATGTCACTTTCACGGTTAATTATTTTTGTGTGTGCTCTATTAGAGATCCATAATGATAAATTACCGCCAAAAGTATTTAGTAAACTTTATATTACAATAAGAAGATCATACATTTATCTACAGGCTAATAACTAGTTACAATTATTACATTGAGGACAATTGAAGGCAGAAAAACACCGATAATTAATACGGAAATCACTGTTTACGCCCACTGGCAGCGTATTATACAAGTTTGATCCTATCGAGTTCATTGTGTGAGAATGATTATCTTTTTTTGTAGCGCCTACAAAATTGTGCGCCAGGGAACTTGAACCTACAGCAGACCCTAACTAATTTTTCAAGTTGTTATTTATTTATTTATTTATTAGTTCACTTGTTGTTGCTGTTGTTGTTTTTTGTGTGTTTGGTTAGGGGATTTTTGTGGTATTTTTTAATATGTAGGCAAAAAGAGTACATATATAACATAATTATTATAATTTCATGCTGTTTTGTGAAATATGTTTTTATGTCAACCCTTTGCGTTTAAAACAGCAACAACAATGCTTGGCAATGTTTTTTGCACATCACTTAGTAGTGGCCATAAAATTATGACAAGAAAACTAAATTAACTCTTATATAAGTAGACTTCAAAAATGATATAAAATAATACGTTATCGAAGTCATCATTAATTATGTTAGTCACGTGCTTGTCTCATGTGTCAGATGTCCTAAGATCAATCTTCTTATTTGTTCCCGTTCCAACCAGTTCTGCAAGTCGCGATATCTGTCGTTTTGTATGTGTGAAGTTCGTATAAAACATCGCGTGCTATTGGTTATCAGTTATCTTCCCGGAAATGTATTCGCAGAACTAGTCCGCAGTTCAACTGTGGTTATTTTATGGCAAAACAGCTTTGTTGTTGCAGTTGTTAGTCTGACGTTCATAGAGGAGAGCATGCATTTTGCAAACATGTATATTTAATATTGGACGTTTGTTTGTGAATATTCCTACCCATGCAAATATAAACATTTTAGTGTAATATGAGTGTACTGCGGTTTAGTATGTGTATTGCGCTCACTGTTATGAAGGAAAAAAGAGCTGAAAAACACGTTGCTTACTGACATTAATAAAGTGCAACAGCAACTGTTGTCATAACTATCGAAACACATATAAAGTAAATAATTGTGGTCTATGGCCTGATAACTAAAGGTGTAACGGTTTTCTTCTTTCTCACCTGTTGACTATTTGTTTCATTTACCGTAGGTATGGAACCTATTTACCGCTTATAAAATAATATGCAGAGATACCCTTAAACAAGACTTAGTATTCATATTTCATTTCATTACCATGATAAAATGAAGTCTACCACAAAATAATTATCGGCGTTTCGGGGTTCAGCCAACCATTTGTTGTACGCTTGCTAAACTGGTTTTTACGCTACACAGTAAACCATATTACCACTTCAGTAACCAGTCAAAATAATTTGCAAACGTTTTGCGAGAAACCTCTGACTGAACGCAGATCTCATATCATCGTCGGAGCTCACTCAGAAAGTCCTTGAGAAAATATTTCATTATCTACCTAGATTGGGCCTCTTATATGTGTATAAACGAACTACTTTCGGAGCAAAATATTGAAAAAGCAATTTGATAAGAGTGGAATGTATCGCAAATTATCTCTTTGCGGTGAATACCGGCTTTGTTCCAATATAATTATGTGTTCAAACGATGGTCGGCATATTAGCCGATCTTCCAGTTAAAGGTCGACATACTTCACCTCAATGTTATCCGATTCTTTTGACGTCCATCGCTTTTCCCGAATGCTTTTTTGTCTTTTGTGCTTTTTAGCGTTTCCTTTCTCGAAGATCTGTTTCATAGATTGAGTCTTCAAATGACTTAATTAATATATAAACTGTATGTAAGATTTCATTAGCAACATGAGAAACATTATCAACCATTTTTATGGCGCAAGATGACACGTTGTCGTTGATAACAGGTTATCGCTTTGTGATTACAAGCAATAAATGAATCTTTTGTTACATGGAAACGCTGCAACTACAGATAAATCTAAACTATCACAAACAGATGAACGAATGTATTTATTTATTTCAAATACACAGATAAGACGGTGGGTAATAACATTTCACACATAATTATATGACATTTATGACATACCTTATGTAATATGTGTGTTGCATTTGCGTTGATAATATTTTTTTCATTCTTAATTATTTTTTTATTTTTTGTTTACATATTTCTAAATATCTTATGACCCAGATCCAGCCACTCGCGATGTCAAAGGTTACACACAGAACGGTTGTGCCTAAACATCAATTTGATATAGTCATGTGAATAGTGTATCTGTGCTAGCTGTTTTCAAATTAAATGTGATATAATTATATGAAATAAATAACTATTGATATTCATCTAACCATTACAGATATCGCTTAACAGTGTCAAAAGTAACCATTAACCACTGTCCAAAGAGCAAAGAGGTCAGACTAAACCCTCAGCAAAAGCTGATAGGAATACGAGTATTTAATGGACGATGTGTTGTACGCAGTAATGAGACACATGTACCTGTTGCTGTTGGAGAGACAAGGACGGGAATGTGGATGAGGACAACAAAAGATGTCGAACGATACGAGTATCTATCAAATCTGGAGAAACTCAGATGGAAATCAAAGTAAAGTAAGGAAAGGAGTCCTGGGCAAGGGGCTTGAGTCATCCCGTGGGCTAAAATCATTAGAAGATCACACCTATTTTGATACCTTCTTGAATGTCCATGTCAAACAGGACCACAGTCCCCAGAGCACATCCTGCAATTCTGCCCCCTCTACGATGAAGCCAGGATAAAGCACTGGCCGAACGGAACAACACTGGCTGTCAAGCTTTGGGGTTCCAAAGAAGACTTGACAGAGACCGCGTTTTTGTATCACCACAACCGAATTCCAAATCTAAAGCATGATCAACTATAGCTTGAACGCAGAACAAAAAGGATACCTTCTATACACCCTAATGAGCAAGAAAAGTCATGATGGCAATTTTAGAGGGATGGTCGGCGACATAGGATGAAACCAACTCGGTAGGCCCATTGGGATTTCTTCTTCATTATGACCGGCCTCGGTGGCGTCGTGGTTAGGCCATCGGTCTACAGGCTGGTAAGTACTGGGTTCGGATCCCAGTCGAGGCATGGGATTTTTAATCCAGATACTGACTCCAAACCTTGAGTGAGTGCTCCGCAAGGCTCAATGGGTAGGTGTAAACCACTTGCACCGACCAGTGATCCATAACTGGTTCAACAAAGGCCATGGTTTGTGATACCCTGCCTGTGAGAAGCGCAAATAAAAGATCCCTTGCTGCCTGTCGTAAAAGAGTAGCCTATGTGGCTACAGCGGGTTTCCTCTAAAACAAACAGTATCAGAATGACCATATGTTTGACGTCCAATAGCCGATGATAAGATAAAAAAATCAATGTGCTCTAGTGGCGTCGTTAAATAAAACAAACTTTACTTTACTTTTCTTCACTATGACATTATAAAATACAGTTTCCTCACATTTTGTATATGGATGCATAATAAAGTATATTTAAACTAATGTTATAATTATAATAACTTTGTAGCAAACGTGTTGGTTAATGGTCTACCCGATACACTAATACACATATACACATATTTCGCTATTTCTGATTATTATGCATACATTGCAGTGTTATAAAACCATATACAATAAACAGGATGCGCATAAATTGGGATGTGATGTGTATGTGTACGTGCACGCGCGCGTGTGTGTATGTATGTATTGATGTATGAATATCTATACTCTTCAAAAAAAGAAACGCAAAAGGGTACAAATGGGTTATAACTCCGATTTTATGTTTCCTACCGGTTCATGCTTTGTGAATATAAGGTCATTGCATGTCCCAAACACATTCCCACGGTTACATTCGATAAAACGCAGCTACTGTACAATAAAGTTCCAAAATGTGAATATTCGCAAAAACGCAGCCACGTGCAAACCATGTCACCACTGCACGTGCGTTGTCTGCACGTGCAACATGAACACCGACAGTATAAAAGTGCAGGGTGTTCGCTTGCCTGGCCTCTGTATCTGGCCGACAGTTGACAATCCAGGACATGCCACGTCTCAGTGAACCGCAGAGAAACAATGCCATCGGCCGACTAGACGCAGGCGAATCCAGAATAGCCGTTGCCAGGGCATTCCATGTGTCCCCAAGCACCATCTCCAGACTGTGGGACCGTTACCAGCAACATGGATCAACACGTGACCTCCCTAGATCCGGTCGACCACGGGTCACTACCCCCGGGCAGGACCGCTACATCCGGGTACGCCACCTTCGGGAACGATTGACTACTGCCACCTCCACAGCCGCAGCAATACCAGGTTTTCGCAGGATATCCGACCAGACCGTACGGAACCGCCTACGTGAGGTAGGAATTCGTGCCAGACGTCCAGTTCGAGGTGTCATCTTAACACCACAACACCGTCGACTCCGACTGCAGTGGTGCCAGATTCATCGACAATGGCCTCAACTGCGATGGAGACAGGTGTGGTTCAGTGACGAGTCCCGATTTCTGCTCCGACGTCATGATGGAAGATGTCGCGTGTATAGGCGTCGTGGTGAACGTTATGCGGCAAACTGCGTGCAGGAAGTGGACAGATTCGGCGGGGGTAGTGTCATGGTGTGGGCAGCCATCTCA
>NC_054707.1:66977463-67007463 GCF_016097555.1 Gigantopelta aegis | reverse complement strand
CCACTACACGACTGAGGCCGGTTTCCCAGGGTTTTTATATATTATTATTATTTTTTTTTAAATCTGATTTCAAATATTTTTTGGTATAAACTAATTTTTAGAAAATGCATATATATATATATATATATATATATATATATATATATATATCATTTATATTTAAAAAATGGCCTTTATGTAGGTTAGTATAGAGATTTCAGCGTTCTAACTATCAGTTCAAGTTTTATTTTTAAAATGTGTATCACTTCACTATCCTCTCCCTTTCTGTTGTCTTTTTACTTAAAGGGACTATCCTGAGTTTGCAGCCATTGTAAGAATTGTCCGACTAACAGATTATTGTTTCTATTCGTAGATGGTCGTATATGTTCTAATTTTCATGACTGCGAGTTTTCATGAATTATTTTAAAGCATTTAAAAAAGAAGAGAACAAAAGAAGAGACGAACATCAACAAAACGCTAAGAAATATATTGGTGTGGAAAGGATTTCATCTTTAATAAAGGGTTGATGGATACATTATAACTATGTTAGAGGATATACCAGGTTGTTAGAACAGATGTTCATTTATTAAAAGCACGAATCTTAAAAAGAAAAAACCCACGTAACTGTGTATTACTTTCAAACAGCGTTTGCCATTTGATAATAATATCACAGTCGTGTTCCTTACAACGAACAAGAGTACGATCCAGTCAATTAATTCGTTACAGTCATAATCTCAAGTGTAATGGATACAAATAACAACAAACGTGTTTTTCCGATACGGTGATAGATTATTTTCCGTTTCATTATATCATCATATTTTAGAAAGTTAATTATGCTATACTGTGACGGTACGGGCAATCCTTGCACAGAGAGCGTTGCGTACAAATAGTTAGTAATTTCAAGTATGCATATTATTAACTACCATCAAACCCCACTCCCACCCCTATTTCTCGCTCCAACCAGTGCACCACGACTGGTACATCAAAAGCCGTGGTATGTGCTATCATGTCTATGGGATGGTGCATATAAAAGATCCCTTGCTGCTAATCGAAAATGATGCTGATGGTGGTTGTTGCTATCACAACCACAATGGTATCTAGTATATTGTTTAATACTGTTTTTAAATTCGGTCATTTCCCTCATAGTTGGTCAGTTGGGTGTATAGTGCCTGTTTTTAAAAAAAGGAAATCCCAACGATACGGATAATTATAGAGGTATTACTCTAGTTAGCTGCCTAGTAAAATTGTTCATCAATATACTAAATGAAAGATTATGTAATTTCGACATGGAAAATAATATTATCACTGACGCCCAGTTTGACTTTCGAAAACATATGTCCACTGTGGATGCAATTTTCGTTCTACAGCCCCTAATAAACATAGTGTGTAAGGCACGAAAACGGTTTTATTGCTGTTTTGTTGACTACAAAGCAGATAACATTTATGGTATAAATTAATTAAACAAGGCGTAAGTAGGAAAATGCTTGCTATTATAAGATCGCTAAATCAAAATGTTAAATGTTGTGTAAAATATAATAATGTAATTTTTTATTTCTTTATATGTAAAAATGGTTTATTTCAAGGAGGAGTGTTGTCACCAATATTATTTTCCATGTATGTCAATGACTGTGAGATGCAGCTAATATCAGACAACTGTCTTTATATCGAAATACAAAGTTAAACATATTCCTGATAATGTACGCTGATGACATGGTTCTGTTAGCTGAAAAACCAGAAGGGTTACAAAAAATGATTAATTCTCTGTTTAATTATACCCAAAACTGGGATGTAACTGTCAATACAAATAAAACTAAAATTGTTATTTTTAAAAACGGAGGTAAGTTACGAGATAATGAAAAGTTGCACTTTAATGGGTGTAAACTAGAGGTTGTAAATAAATTTGTTTATTTCGGCGTTTTATTTTTCTATAATGGTAAATTTGCACGTACACAGAAACGATTTGCAGAACAAGGATGCAAGGCATTATTTTCAATATTGAATGTATGCAGGAACAATTTCTTCGATGTCGAAACAATCCTTGCTGTTTTTGATACATATATTAAATATATCCTTAGTTATGGTGCTGAAGTTTGGGACTTTCACTCGGACCATGATGTTGAAAACGTACATATACAATTTTGTAAAGGATTATTGGATGTAAGAAAAGGAACGTGTAACTAATTTGTTTATAGCGAACTGGGACGGTTTCCACTTCAAGTAACAAGAAAACTAAGAATTTTTAAATATTGGATAAAATTACGTATTATGATGACGATAGTGGTGGTGTTATGATGACGATTGTGGTGGTTGTTATGACGACACTGATGGTAGTTGTTATGACGACGATAGTGGAGGTTATTATAACGACGATGGTGGAGGTTGTTTTAACGAGGTTGTTATGACGACGATGGTGGAGGTTGTTATAACGACGATAGTGGAGGTTCTTTTAACGACAGTGGTGGAGGTTGTTATGACGACTATGGTGGTGGTTGTTATGTCGACTATAGTGGTGGTTGTTATGACGACGATGATGGTGGTTGTTATAACGACGATGGTGGAGGTTGTTATGACGACTATGGTGGTGGTTGTTATGACGACGATGGTGGTGGTTGTTATGACGACGATGGTGGTGGTTGTTATGTCGACGGTGGTGGTGGTGGTTGATATGACAAGGATGGTGGTGGTTGTTATGACAACGGTGGTGGTGGTTGTTATGACGACAATGGTGGTAGTTGCTATGACAACGATGGTGGTGGTTGTTATGACGACGATGGTGGTGTTTGTTATGACAACAATGATGGTGGTGGTTGTTATGACGACGATGGCGTTGGTTGTTATGACGACGATGGTGGTGGTTGTTATGACGACGATGGTGGTGCTGGTTATGACGACGATGGTTTTGGTTGTTATGACGACGAAGGTTGATGTTGTTATGACGACGAAGATTGTGGTGGCTGTTATAACGACGACGATGATGGTGATTGTTATGACGACAATGATGATGGTTGTTATGACGACGATGGTGGTTGTTGTTATTATGACGATGATGGTGGTGGTTGTTATGACGACGATGGTGGTGGTTGTTATGACGACGATGGTAATGGTGGTTGTTATGACGACGATGATGGTGGTTGTTATGACGACGATTGTAATGGTGGTTGTTATGACGACGATCGTGGTAGTGGTTGTTATGACGACGATGGTGGAGGTTGTTATGACGACGACGATGGTGGTGGTTGTTATGACGACGATGGTGGTTTTTATGAATGAACGAATGAATGAATAAATGAATGAATGAACGAATGAATGAACGAATGAATGAATGAATGTTTAACGAAAAATGCATCGGCTATTGGGTGGTTGTTGTGGTGGTGAGTTTGATAAACACATTCTGGTCGTTGTTATGCTGACATTGATAGTGGTTGTTATAATGACAGTGTTGGTGATTATTACGTTGAGAAAAGTGTATTTTATTATGACGACGATGATTAAGGTGGTTCTTATTTCGATGATGATTATTGTGGTTTTATAACGACAGTTACGGCAGAGGCTATGACAACGACGATGGTTGTTATGACGACGATAGTTATGGTGGTTTTATGATAATGATGCTGCTGCTGCTGCTGGTGATGATAGTAGATGCGATGACAAAGATGATTATAGTGGTTGTTATGACGTCGATTATTATTATGGTTATGACAACAAAAATTACGGTAGTTTTTCTGATGATGATTATAATGGTTGTTATGACGACGCTGATTATGATGGTGATGACAACAACGATAATAATGACGCTGTTGATGACGCACCTAAACAATCTGACCTTGACACCAAAAAAGGTTACAAACGGCGGTGCCAAATGTTTCCCGTAGCCCACGATATAGCTAACATGTGAGCAGCCGGGCCGGCAAGTTAGCCCAGATTGTGTCTGCATGTAGGGTAAACAGTGCACTGCACATGTTGACACACGGAGTGGCTCTAAGCGTTTTTGAATTTAGAAAACATTTGCCAGCAAACATGAACATGTTTTCACAAGAGGCCAATGTTTCCTGAAGCTTAGTATATCAATAGCCTCTATTTACCCGGGGTCCTCGATATTTCCTCTGCTAATAGCGATTTTTTCTCTCTCTGATCTTCCCGTGTTTGCCCGCTAGAGGTAGACACAGTGATTGGCACACTGTACACTTTCGAGTTTCTTCTCTGAGTTTAGGTGCTCTAAATAACCGTCAGCTTTGGCTTGCAGTGCCGGTCCGAGTTATGTAACTGTTTAGAAAGTGTTTTCGGACAAACAGAGGAGGGGTAAGCTCTGCCATTCCAAACTGGCGTCCACCGTTTATCGCTTTGTGTTAAGTTTGTAGATTTTTTTTTCTTGGGGTGTGGAGGAGGTCGTTTCTTGTTAAGTTGTGTATTTTGTTTTTTAAATGAAAAACTAATGTGTAAGAATATTGATTCCACGTAACATTTTATTTAAACAGTCTTAAGAGACAAACTGTCACCAATTTAAAAATGACAGTCGGGAAGGATAAAAAAAAAAAAAAAAACGTTCAGTGCAAAAAAATGTCTTTTTTTTTTTTTTTACTACTACTTTTTTTTTTTGAGTCTGCTTGTGAATGTCAACTGTAACATGCGTTTATATAATGGTCTCAAAATGTACTGGCTGATAAACAGAAAAGACGAAAGACCAAATAAACAGTGTATTTATATTTCCTATTTCAAACAAATCGTATTATAATTGGGTTTTTGGTTGGTTTTTGGTTGGTTGTTGTTGTTGTTTTGGGTTTTTTAAATAACTAAACAAATGAATAGATAAATAAAATAAAATAAAATTAAAATAAAATAAAATAAAATAAAATAAAATAAAATAAATACATATTGGTGATGCAGATTTATATGATATTAAAGAGGCTTGCATTTTATTTCACGAAATCATGTTTCAATGTTACGAGCTATAGCAATGGAAGTTATATGACTAGTAGCAAAAACGTGATACAAAATGGTAGCGAATTTAATATCCTATTCATTACCCATTATCTATTTTAAATTAAAGCCTTGAAAATAAATCCCAAAACAAAACACACAAACCATGCGAACTAATGCATAAGAATAAGTATTTTGTTTGTTTTATTTTATGACACTACTAGAGCATATTGATTAATTGATAATCGGCAATTGGATGCCAAACATTTGATAATTCTGACTCATTGTCATCAGAGGAAACCCGCTATATTTTTCCATTTGCAGCAAGGGATCTTTTATATGCCCTATTCCACAGACCAGTTGTGGTGCACTGACTGGAACGAGAAAAAACCCAAATCAGTTGAATGGATCCACCGAGGTGATTCGATCCTGCAACGCAAGCATCTCAGGCGAGCGCTCTACCGACTGAGCCAAATCCCGCCCCAGAATAAGTATTTAGGCATGTTACTGATTCATCCAATCCCGCCCCAGAATAAGTATTTAGGCATGTGCTTCGTCCGATCCCGCCCCAGAATAAGTATTTAGGCATGTTACTGATTCGTCCAATCCCGCCCCAGAATAAGTATTTAGGCATGTTACTGATTCGTCCAATCCCGCCCCAGAATACGTATTTAGGCATGTAACTGATTCGTCCAATCACGCCCCAGAATAAGTATTTAGGCATGTTGCTAAATCCCGCCCCAGAATAAGTATTTAGGCATGTTGCTAAATCCCGCCCCAGAATAAGTATTTAGGCATGTTGCTGATTCGTCCAATCCCGCCCCAGAATAAGTATTTAGGCATGTTGCTAAATCCCGCCCCAAAATAAGTATTTATGCATGTTGCTGATTCGTCCAATCCCGCCCCAGAATAAGTAATTAGGCATGTTACTGCTTCGTCCAATCCCGCCCCAGAATAAGTATTTAGGCATGTTACTGATTCGTCCAATCCCGCCCCAGAATAAGTATTTAGGCATGTTACTGATTCGTCCAATCCCGCCCCAGAATAAGTATTTAGGCATGTTACTGATTCGTCCAATCACGCCCCAGAATAAGTATTTAGGCATGTTGCTAAATCCCGCCCCAGAATAAGTATTTAGGCATGTTGCTAAATCCCGCCCCAAAATAAGTATTTATGCATGTTGCTGATTCGTCCAATCCCGCCCCAGAATAAGTATTTAGGCATGTTGCTAAATCCCGCCCCAAAATAAGTATTTATGCATGTTGCTGATTCGTCCAATCCCGCCCCAGAATAAGTAATTAGGCATGTCGCTGATTCGTCCAATCCCGCCCCAGAATAAGTATTTAGGCATGTTACTGATTCGTCCAATCCCGCCCCAGAATAAGTATTTAGACATGTTACTGATTCGTCCAATCCCGTCCCAGAATAAGTATTTAGGCATGTTACTGAATCGTTCAATCCCGCCCCAGAATAAGTATTTAGGCATGTTACTGATTCGTCCAATCCCGCCCCAGTATAAGTATTTAGGCATGTTGCTAAATCCCGCCCCAGAATAAGTATTTAGGCATGTTGCTGATTCGTCCAATCCCGCCCCAGAATAAGTATTTAGGTATGTCGCTGATTCGTCCAATCCCGCCCCAGAATAAGTATTTAGGCATGTCGCTGATTCGTCCAATCCCGCCCCAGAATAAGTATTTAGGCATGTCGCTGATTCGTCTAATCCCGCCCCAGAATAAGTATTTAGGCATGTCGCTGATTCGTCCAATCCCACCCCAGAATAAGTATTTAGGCATGTTGTTGATTCATCCAATCCCGCCCCAGAATAAGTATTTAGGCATGTTGCTGATTCTTCCACTACAAAATATTTTCACAAAATTAAAATGTGTAATTTGTCGTACAGTTTAAATGAAAACGCACACTATTAAACAATATTTACACTTTGTGACCACTTTTTCTTTTTTGTTTTCACAAATGTGATACATGTATTCATATGTTTTATCAAATATAGCAATCCAGCTTTGTTAACAAGTGACAGTGTTTGACATTGTCGGTATCAATGACAGTCATAATAGTGTTACGTTCTACTTTACGTTCCAGTAGGATGTAACATGATGTGAACCAAGAAATTCCGATTATTGATGAAGAAAACGTAAACTTGATACTAAATGGTAGCTCGTTTAATTCTATTTATTACTCATTACCTATTTGAATTTACATCTTGGAAAAAAAAGAACTCCCAAACCGAAACAATGGAAAATAACTTTCATAGCTTTCATTCGTCCACTAATTACCGTTGATTCTAGTCATATTAACTGTTTAAGGAGTTTTAGACTAATAACTACTCAATTGCGCCCCCCCCCCTCCCCACACACACCCCACAAATCCTAGCTATGGCCCTAACAACAACATATAAATCCATGAAACCTTAAATGAGTGTTCAAGCAAGTTGAAGCAACGCGTCCGTGAAACAGTTTTGCGTATAAACGTTTCTTTCGGAATTGTTGAAAATGTGTCGAACTTGCAATATCTGATAATCAGTGCATATGCTTTCATGATGTTTCTATAAACAATACCACAACAGTCTTTTAATCTAAATTATCTCTTAATCTACAAGCTCGGGTCACAGATAAGCTTTTTAACAAAGACCGAATTGTTTTAGTTTTCCCCAAATTCCCCAAACGTAGATACGGGAATGTTCCCACTGACTAATGCGACTGGTGAACATGGAAATAAACAACTTGTCTAACAAACATCGCTTTGTCTTAGACTGCAGACGGGGCAGACCGCATACTCGATGATGGCACGATTACAACGATGCCGCGATTACGACGTAATTCCTGCGAAACCACTTGCCAACGTCGCGACTAAGACATCACGAATGCAACAACTTCCGGAAACCAATAGATAAGCGCTCTTAGCTTATCGGTATCCCCGGTGAATGGGCAAATTGTTCTGGCGCTCAGAAAGACCAAATACGGGGCGCCTGGTGTCCGATAACGTCACTGGTAGACGCCACATTGTGAAACATTTTCAAGTACACATTCATGTGATTTGTTTTTTTAATATATATATATATATATATATATATATATACATAGATTTTTTTAACAATAATTCCTGTTTGCTGAAAGTACCGCTTAATGTTTGTTTAATGTATGAACACTTTGAAGCATGTCTGCCAGTTAAATTAGTTGAAACAATCATCTGTAGTCAATCTTAAAGGCCTATGACGGATAGTGAGAAAGAAAATCGAATGTTTTAATTTTGAGCCCATTGGGTTACGGACGGGATGTAGCTCTGGGGTAGAGCGCTCGCCTGATGTGGCACTGAGTACCAGGATCGATCGATCGCGTGATCGATCGTGCTTGTAGGTTTTTCCCTGTTCCAAGCAATAGCCCAACGACTGATGTGTCAACGGCCATTTGTGCAACAATGGTAATTAAGAAAATGGCCACAGCTAAAAAAACAAAAAACAACATGGGCGTGGCAAAATAGTTTCCTTAACATTTTCACGGCAGTTTTGGAGTTAAAGTGTAAGAGAGGATTTTAATTTGTCAATATCACGCACGCACGCACATACACACACACACACAATTCAGGAAAGTAATATAGAATACTGAAAGTTCCACGGCAAATTAAATGCTGCGGAAAACTGAAAAGACCGTGGCAATCTCCACCGCATTGTCGATTGCTGTTGGGAAAGAACATATACAAGATCTCCTACTGTCTCTCGGAAGGAGTAACCTATGAGACGACTACGGGTTTAAGTTATTTTTCTCTATACTAAGTTTTAAAATAACGATGCGTAGTTTAAAATGTGCTGAAATGTCTTTCCATTCCTTTCCATTGGATTATTTCTCTTTTTGAACCAATGTTCCTCAAATGATTAAATAAAAAACCATGGTATGTGATATCTTGTTTGTGAGTGAACATAAGAGTGTGTGCAAGGAATGCGTGTTTGAACCGTACATAGATCTACTTTTTGTTATTACAATTGGTTTTGAATTGCATAGTTAATACTAGTTACAAGATTATTTATTGCCTTACATTTTACAACTCATCAGCATACATACTAAATGCAAAGCTTTTTACATTTTAGCCTACAGCAATGTGAAGGTTTTCTTTTTATCGTCTTAATGGCTAATTATTTTTTTCAAACTCACATAGTTTTTTTTTATGTTATTCTAACATATTTTCAGTAAAGTTAAAGGTAGTCATAATGACATTCACAAAGCTAGGATACTATGTCAACACATGTGAAGCGATATCATTAAAAGCGATTTATATGTGTACTGTGCAATGGGATAGACAAATGCTTTCTGGCTATTGTCGTATTAGCTTTGCAGCCATTGTTTCGTATCTCCGATAACTTGATCTGCACAAAAATATCGCACCATAAGACAGTATTGTCTGAAACGGTTCTATATGTAATTGTCCTCGTATTAAATCTTTGTGTTATGAGTAATTGCTTAGACGTGATTTAAAGATAACGTATTATGACATTTGATCACCAAAGTTTTGCGCTCTCTTGATGTTTTGTTTAACGACACCACTGTGTTAATTATTGGCTATCGCATGTATGTATGTATGTGTGTATGTATGTATGTATGTATGTATAGTTTCCATTTAGCAGCAAGCGATCTTTTATATGGATTTTTCAATTTAGACTTGGCTTTAAACAAAAAGTGTGTTTCCGGCAACGTGTAAAGACAAAAACCCAACAACAACAATAAAAAATAACAATAAAGAAAAACATTAGGTAGGGTAGGTCGACTTTCTCTTCTTTTTAAAAATTAATTTTTATTACTACATTCACCCCTACTTGTCCTGATAATATGTTATGTATATACTCTTTTCATCTACATATTAATAATAAATAAATAAATAAATAAAACAAAAAACATCAAAAACAAATAGGGTCGACCTTTTCACTAGGTACGGTTGGGTTCCTTGAAACACACATTGTTTTGGTTTTAGCACTAGAATGATTTCAAACAAAGTGTTAAAACTAAAATAATATGACTCAATGCTACACATTTATTCATAACATTTTGCTAGCACGGTGCAGCTCAGTAGTAAAGCACTTAGCTGAAGTGCGATGGGTCCCAGGATGAATCCTCCAGGGTAAACGTATTTTGGATTTTTCCTGTTCTAACTATATCGCTCAACGGATAATAGTCCAGTTTTCAGTCATATTCAGTTTGACGGCAGATACATCGGACTAAACGGATGGCGTATTAAAGTCGGGGATGTATTGTCATCTCTACAGTGGAAACGAGCACACAATAGAAGCTTTGCTAATACTTTGAAGAAAGAGCCTATGTGACATTATTCAAGTGTCAAAATTACCTACTAGTCACTGAATAAACAATATGGCGGATCGTCATTAAACAATCTCTTTTCTTCTTTTGTCAATACATACACATTCCCATTGTTTCATGTTTTTGTTTTTGGTTTGTTTGTTTGTTTGTTTTTGTTTTGCTTCTTCTTTTTTCCTTTTTTTGGGGGGGTGGGGGGGGGGTAGGTTTACTTTTTTCTTTTCTTTTTTCTTTTAGATTACATATTACATTTGGCGATAGCTTTTATCTGCTTATATAAATATTACTAGTCCGATACATTTGTCGTCAACAGAATTTAACGGACTTACATATTGTCATCTGTATAAATATTGTCACTGCTTGGTTTTTAAAAAAATAATTATTCATTACATGGTGGCGACTAATTATTTTCATATCTCATATACATGTATTTTAAAAGAAACTCCATTTGTTTTGGCTTAGCCTTTTGATAGCCGTAAAGCCAAACATAAATGGTTTTATGTGTGCAGTTCAACGGACATAAACAATCAAAAGTCGAAACAATTGTTTTTAGTCAAGGTTTGGGACTCGCCATTACCTTCCCGCGCTGTCGCTGCTGCTGCCATTACTAATGGCTGCTATGTCGTCTGCGGAGGTTTTTACTGCACTTGGGAACACAAACTCCAAAGTATACACCGCCATGATAACCCTATTAAAAGCACTCAGCTTAAAGTCAGAAACTCATAAATATTGAATTATTTTTAACCCACCCACTGAGTAAAAGTTTTAAATACTTCAGTGTGTGGTTATCATATAATTCTCGACTGTCAACCCACTATGAATCATAGTTACTGTAAAACTCAACATTTTGGGGTCAAGACAAATTCGTGTGAAAAAAGGTCTGTATATTATGTATGATATATGGGATACTAAACGAACTTGCCTGTTATACCATTTTTATGAAATGAGTGAACAGTTTTGGTATCTGACGTGCGAAAGCGAGTCAGATACAAAAACTGTTCACGAGTTTCATAAAAATGGTATGACAGGCATGCTAGTTTAGTATTTTATGTTTTACAAACCAACTGCAAACAAGCCGCAACGCAGAAGTAAGCAGATGTCGAGACCTACTACACGTAATTTTCCCACGAATTGGGTCAGCAAGTGATCTACGTCACGCCAATAATACACGAGTTAGATATCGGGTGATTGTTATGACATGAGCAACATCTTACACTGGTGTGTAATAAAGTTTGTTTACTAAGGAGACGTATACTGACAGAATAAAATAAGGGAACACTTGGTATTGTAGACCACATTTTAGATCTCACTAATTTGGGCACAAAATGTGTTTTGTTTTTTATTGCTCTGAACATAGCGAGATTTTTAAGGAGCACATTAATCAAATTAATTGAGGATATGAAATGGAAGTGATTTGCAGGGTTGTAGATATGCAGAAATGCGTTTTTAGTTATTTCAAGCTAATTCAGGCTTAATATTTCAGTAGTGTTTGAGTTGAATGTTTTCAGTAGTCTATGTTTATAATTAGTTTGGGCACATTTCTGGGCGTACTCATTTTGGACACACCCTTTACCTTTACCGTTGTCACTTTGATGCAATCTAAAGCCCTGTGTTTGGTCACCATTAGCGTCTGTCAGTAATATGGGTATAAAGTACTAAGATGTAATGTGGGACTGAATGTCAGTGATGTGAGATTAAATGTCAGTGATGTAGAATTGAATGTCAGTAATGTGAGATTGAATGTCAGTGATGTAGAATTGAATGTCAGTGATGTAGAATTGAATGTCAGTAATGTGAGATTGAATGTCAGTGTTGTAGAATTGAATGTCAGTGATTTGGAATTGAATGTCAGTAATGTGAGACTAAATGTCAGTGATGTAGAATTGAATGTCAGTGATGTAGAATTGAATGTCAGTAATGTGAGATTGAATGTCAATGATGTAGAATTGAATGTCAGTGATGTGGAATTGAATGTCAGTAATGTGAGATTGAATGTCAGTGTTGTAGAATTGAATGTCAGTGATTTGGAATTGAATGTCAGTAATGTGAGACTAAATGTCAGTGATGTAGAATTGAATGTCAGTGATGTAGAATTGAATGTCAGTAATGTGAGATTGAATGTCAGTGATGTAGAATTGAATGTCAGTTATGTGGAATTGAATGTCTGTAATGTGTGATTGAATGTCAGTGATGTAGAATTGAAAATCAGTGATGTGAGAATGAATGTCAGTGATGTAGAATTGAATGTCAGTGATGTAGAATTGAATGTCAGTGATTTGGAATTGAATGTCAGTAATGTGAGACTGAATGTAAGTAATGTGAGATTGAATGTCAGTGATGTAGAATTGAATGTCAGTGATGTGGAATTGAATGTCTGTAATGTGTGATTGAATGTCAGTGATGTAGAATTGAATGTCAGTGATGTGAGATTGAATGTCAGTGATGTAGAATTGAATGTCAGTGATGTGGAATTGAATGTCAGTGATGTGGAATTGAATGTCAGTGATGTGAGATTGAATGTCAGTGATGTAGAATTGAATGTTAGTGATGTGGAATTGAATGTCAGTGATGTGAGATTGAATGTCAGTGATGTAGATTTGAATGTCAGTGATGTGAGATTAAATGTCAGTGATGTAGAATTGAATGTCAGTGATGTGAGATTGGATGTCAGTGATGTAGAATTGAATGTCGTGATGTGGAATTGAATGTCAGTGATGTGGAATTGAATATCAGTGATGTGAGATGGAATGTCAGTGATGTAGAATTGAATGTCAGTGATGTGGAATTGAATGTCAGTGATGTAGAATTGAATGTCAGTAATGTGAGATTGAATGTCAGTGATGTGGAATTGAATGTCAGTGATGTAGAATTGAATGTCAGTGATGTGGAATTGAATGTCAGTGATGTGAGATTGAATGTCAGTGATGTAGAATTGAATGTCAGTGATGTGGAATTGAATGTCAGTGATGTGAGATTGAATGTCAGTGATGTAGAATTGAATGTTAGTGATGTGGAATTGAATGTCAGTGATGTGAGATTGAATGTCAGTGATGTAGAATTGAATGTCAGTGATGTGAGATTAAATGTCAGTGATGTAGAATTGAATGTCAGTGATGTGAGATTGAATGTCAGTGGTGTAGAATTGAATGTCAGTGATGTGGAATTGAATGTCAGTAATGTGGAATTGATATCAGTGATGTGAGATTGAATGTCAGTGATGTAGAATTGAATGTCAGTGATGTGGAATTGAATGTCAGTGATGTAGAATTGAATGTCAGTAATGTGAGATTGAATGTCAGTGATGTGGAATTGAATGTCAGTGATGTGGAATTGAATGTCAGTGATGTGGGATTGAATGTCAGTGATGTAGAATTGAATGTCAGTGATGTAGAATTGAATGTAAGTAACGCAGTTAACTTCCCGACACTAGTGTTGATGTGATCCTTTATTTCAAAACGAATAAACCATTCCTAATGTTATATATATATATATATATACTACGTTTTGTGAAAATGGCTCCAGATATTTCCTCTAGGCCGTAAGTGAACAAAATGGTGAATGTCACGAATCAAACGTATTCGACATTCTTCAGTATTATTATAATACTGATCATGACTTTAATAAGCATGGTTCTAAGAGTGTTAATAACCAGGTTTTCAAAGTGTATTCTCTAATCAACGAGTAACTCACTGGTAGGTGGACGGGACGTTGCCCAGTGGTAAAGCGCACGTCTGATGCGCGGTCGGTCTAGGATCGATCCCCGTCGGTGGGCCCATTGGGCTATTTCTATCCTTGCTATCCTGTCTGTGGGATGGTGCATATAAAAGATCCCTTGCTACTAATGGAAAACTGTACCGGGTTTCCTCTCTATGACTGTGTCACCATGACCATATATTTGACATCCAATAGCCAATGATTAATAAATCAATGTGCTCTAGTGGTGTCGTTAAACAAAACAAACTTCTTCTCACTGGTAGTTTTTTGTTCCACGTCTCCCGCGACTGATGTTTCTCGTCATGGTGCAGGTGTAGCAACATTATCGTGTTTTTCTCGAGTAATGCGGATTCAGAACACATTCTACAGTTTCCAAGATTTAACAAAATCAAGTCAGTAAGCGTCTGTGATAATGTTTTCAAAACTATATAATATGTTTATCGTTTTGTGTTGATAGTTCCGTGTAGTAATAGTTTGTGTTTTGTTTTGTTTTGCTTTGTTTGTTTGTTTGGAGGTTTTGGGGGGTGGGGGTCTTTCTTTGTTTAGTCTCTTTGAAGATTTTATTTTTGTTAGGTTGTGTTGATATGCCTCACTGTGTCCTTCATGAATACGTCTCTTTCCTGGCTGCTCTACACTGTATTTTATTCACTTTTACTTTTCTAATGATGTTCATCGTCATTTGCTGAGGGACGGGGTTTAGCTCCGTCGGTTGAGTGCTCGCTTGAGGTGCTTGCGTCGCAGGATCGAACCACCTCGGTGGACACATTCAACTGATTGTTTTTTTTCTCTCGTTCCAACCAGTGCACCACAACTGGACAAAGACCGTGGTATGTTCTTTCCTGTCTGTGGAAAAAATGCATATAAAATATCCCTTGCTGCATTAGAAGAAATATAGCGGGTTTTCCCTGATGACTACGAGCCATAATAACCATATGTCTGACATCTAATAGCCGATGATTAATTAATCAATGTGTTCTAGTGGTGTCGTTAAACAAAACAAACTTCATTTACAACTGATATGTTTTTATGCTGGGGTGTCATTAAAATGTCCATTCATTTCGATTGTTCAACCTTTACCGTAGCACCTTATCTAAAACTGTTGATTCAACTTTGTTTCTCCAATCGGCAGCCACTTTATACTATACTGTTACTGTTTCTTTATTTACGTGCCTATATCTAAAAGAGGTTCAGGCTCGTTTATAATATACTCTGAGACTGTTAGGTACTGGGGCGCTTAGGTTGAAGGATCGAAACCTCCTTAGTGGACTCATTATGTAACTTGTTTCCACATTTTAACCTTTTCACGATAACGAGTACTAGTATATCAAAGGCCGTGCTATGTGCTGCCCTGTTTCTTACAAAATGCATATGAAAGATCCCTCGCTGCTAATCGGAATATGTAGCGGGATTCATCTAAAGACTATATGTCAGAATTATCAAATGTTTGATATCAAATAGCCGTTGTCAATCAGTGTGCTAGTACCAAATTAAACCGACTTTAACTTAAGCTCTCAATGGGAAGGTGTAGGCCCAGTGGACCGACTTCTTTCTAACTAAGGGCGGGACGTAGCCCAGTGGACCGACTTCTTTCTAACTAGGGGCGGGACGTAGGCCCAGTGGACCGACTTCTTTCTTACTAGGGGCGGGACGTAGCCCAGTGGACCGACTTCTTTCTAACTAGGGGCGGGACTTAGCCCAGTGGACCGACTTCTTTCTTACTAGGGGCGGGGCGTAGCCCAGTGGACCGACTTCTTTCTAACTAGGGGCGGGACTTAGCCCAGTGGGCGGGACGTAGCCCAGTGGACCGACTTCTTTCTTACTAGGGGCGGGACGTAGCCCAGTGGACCGACTTCTTTCTTACTAGGGGCGGGACGTAGCCCAGTGGACCGACTTCTTTCTAACTTGGGGCGGGACGTAGCCCAGTGGACCGACTTCTTTCTTACTAGGGGCGGGACGTAGCCCAGTGGACCGACTTCTTTCTAACTAGGGGCGGGACTTAGCCCAGTGGACCGACTTCTTTCTAACTAGGGGCGGGACTTAGCCCAGTGGGCGGGACGTAGCCCAGTGGACCGACTTCTTTCTAACTAGGGGCGGGACTTAGCCCAGTGGGCGGGACGTAGCCAAGTGGACCGACTTCTTTCTTACTAGGGGCGGGACGTAGCCCAGTGGACCGACTTCTTTCTTACTAGGGGCGGGACGTAGCCCAGTGGACCGACTTCTTTCTAACTAGGGGCGGGACGTAGCCCAGTGGACCGACTTCTTTCTTACTAGGGGCGGGACGTAGCCCAGTGGACCGACTTCTTTCTAACTAGATCGGGACTTAGCCCAGTGGACCGACTTCTTTCTAACTAGGGGCGGGACGTAGCCCAGTGGACCGACTTCTTTCTAACTAGGGGCGGGACTTAGCCCAGTGGACCGACTTCTTTCTAACTAGGGGCGGGACGTAGCCCAGTGGACCGACTTCTTTCTAACTAGGGGCGGGACGTAGCCCAGTGGACCGACTTCTTTCTAACTAGGGGCGGGACTTAGCCCAGTGGACCGACTTCTTTCTAACTAGGGGCGGGACTTAGCCCAGTGGACCGACTTCTTTCTAACTAGGGGCGGGACTTAGCCCAGTGGACCAACTTCTTTCTAACTAGGGGCGGGACGTAGCCCAGTGGTAAAACGCCCGGCTGATGCGCGGTCGGTTTGGGATCGATCCCAGTCGCTGGGCCCATTGGGCTATTTCTCGTCCCAGCCAGTGCACAACGACTGGTATATCAAAGGCCGTGGTATGTGCTATCCAGTCTGTGGGAAAGTGCATAATAAAAAATCTCTTGTTACATTAGAAAAAAATATAGCGGGTTTCCTCTGTTGACTACCAAATGTTTTAATCCAATAGCCGATGATTAATTAATCAATGTGCTCTAGTGATATCGTTAAACAAAACAAACTTTTTCTTCTTCTTTCTAACTAAAGTAGCTAGTCTCCAAGAAATAAATAGTAAAGTTTGGTTTGTTTAACGACACCACTAGAGCACATTGATTTATTAATCATAGGCTATTGGATGTCAAACATATGATCATTTTGACACAGTCATAGAGAGGAAACCCGCTACGTTTTTCTATTAGTAGCAAGGGGTCTTTTATACCACAGACAGGATAGCACATATCACGGCTTTTGATATACAGTCGTGGTGCACTGGCTGGAACGAGAAATAGCCCAATGGGCCGGGCCCACCAACGGGGATCGATCCCAAACCGACCTCGCATCAAGCGAGAGACATACGAGCCAAATAAAATACATGAGGTCAAAACCATGAATCGCAATGCTTGAACGTTAAAAGTTTTTTGAATTCACGAAAATAAAATTAATCTGCAGTAGGTGTACTTCTCTTTAAAAAGCATAGGAAAAATACTTGACCAATATTTTGGGGGACAGACCTCTTACTCTCTCACCTAAATCCGTGCCTCTATACGTAAAAGTTAAAGTTTGTTTTTGTTTAACGACACCTCTAGAGCACATTGATTGATTTATTCATCACAGGCTATTGCATGTAAAACATTTGGTCATGTTAAACAACTATCTTAGAGAGGACACCTGTTAAAAAAATTCAACCCACTACACTTTTCCTTATGTAGCAAGGGATCTTCTATATGCACCATCCGACAAACATGATAGCACATACCACGGCCTTTGATGTACTAGTGTATTGGCTGGAACGAGAAATAGCCCAATGGGCCACCGACGGGGATCGACCCTAGACCGACCGCGTATTAGGCGAGCTACGTCCCGCCCCCCTCCATACGTATATTTGCAGACGGACTAGTAGCGGTGTGTGATATTAGATAAAGCAAACACCACCGTAATTTAGGTGTTTATAACAGGTCGACGCGGAAGAACAATACGGATATTTCCAGTCTTAATGCTGTCAAAAAACAATATTATTTTTACGGTCATTTGCCATTCTGATTTAGCTTTTTTTATATCGGCAATCTTTTAAGCACTTAGGTAAACTTTGAAGTCTTTGTGTGCACTAGACTTGCACAAGACAAACATACATAATTTATGATGGCATTCTATCGTCTGGAGATGTGACGAAACGTCTTTGTCCGGTTCGCTGTGCATCATTAAATGTATTTTTTATTTATTCGATCATATCCAGCGCTGGTTTTAAAGAGCGGGCTTGTCATGCGACACCGTCGGGTCGTAGAATGAAAATCACCAGACTTAGCTACTTTGTGGTCGAATCAAATAACTGTTGATGAATATTATTATTATTATTATTATTATTATTATTATTATTATTGTTTTGTTGTTGTTATTATTATTATTTATCTCAATGTGTGTATCGGGTGTTGACAGATACCAACGTTTGTTTTGTTTAACGACACCACTAGAATACACTGATTTATTACTAATCGGCTATTGGATATCAAACATTTGATAATTCTGAAAGTCTCAGAGTGGAAAAACACTACATTGTCCATTAGTTGCAAAGGATCTTTTATATGCACCATCCCACAAGCAAGATAGTGCATACCACGGCCTTTGATATACCAGTCGTGGTGCACTGGCTTTTTCTGGTCGTAGAATGCGATACCCGACTTTATCAATTAGCTACTTTGTGGTCGAATCAAATAACTGTTGATGAATGTTATTCCTTTTGTAACAGGTGTTGACAGAGACGAACGTTTGTTTTGTTTAACAACCCCACTAGAGCACATTGATTTATTAATAATCGGCTATTGGATATCAAACATTTAGTAATTCTAACACGCAGTCTTCAAACGAAACCCGATACAATAAAACAAATTCCATTGGCAGCAAGGTATCTTAATATATACATCCCATAGACAAGATAGTACATACCAGGACCTATGATATACCAGTCGTGGTGCACTGGCTTCGTCTGGTTGTAGAATGAAATCACCCGATCTTTATCAATTACTAGTAGTTACTTTATGGTCGAATCAAATAATTCTTGAATATTCGGGGGTTTTGTACGTTTTTGTTTTGTTTTTTTAATTTTATTTTTTATCTCACTGTGTTTATCGGGTGTTGACAGATACCGACATTTGTTTTGTTTAACGACACCACTAGCGCACACTGATTTATTAATCATCGACTATTTGATGTCAGTCATTTGATAATTCTGAAAACCCGCTACATTTGTCCGTTATATGTACATTTCATAGACAGGACAGCACATACCACGGTCTTTGATATATCAGTCATTGTGGTACTGGATATCAAGGTAAGATGAATGAACATACATACTGGCTATAGGTTGTGCTCGTGACGGGTGCTACCGGTGGGTCAGGATATGCTCACCTTTCTCGAACACCTGATATCATCACCCCACGGCCTTTGATATACCAGTCGTGGTGCACTGGCTGGAACGAAAAATAGCCCAATGGGCCCACCGACGGGGATCAATCACACACCGACCGCGCATCGAGCGAAAGTTTGATAATGAAATCCAAGCGAATCACTACATACTTTTGTCATGGATTACAATTTTAAAAGTTTTAATTGTCCCCAGACCATTAGACAGTGCCATGGTTGGGGAGCCCTGATACACCGCCTTACAATTTATCTTAAAATTAATATTCATACATGTGTAAACATACATACATACATACATACATACATACATACATACTAACGCATACATGCACGCACGTACGCACTCACATTAAATTCTATTCTGCTATATGCAGGTACAAATCAAAATAAAATAGGTACTTCCTTTTATGCACGCCTTATGGTCCAAGACGTTTTTTGTTTTTTAAAAGGTAAGAACGTGAGAAAAAGAAGGAGAAGAAGAACAAGAAGAACAAAAAGAACAAAAAGAAGAAGATAAAGAAGAAGAGGAGGAAGAAAAACCTAAAGTTGATGATGAGTAACGAAGCAGAATTAAACTGATGATAATAACAGGAACAGCAGTCGGGCCTGTGTTGGAATGTTATATGAACATGCTATCACAAAACGTTTTAATATTATGGGTAGAATGATGGAAATACATTTTGCCCGAACGTCTCAGTTTTGCCCAAATGCGAAGATTTGCTTCAGCACTGGGGAGAAGGACAGTTTATCCCCTGACCCCACTCCCAAATCCTTGTATCGTTCGCTTATGTGTTTCAACCTTAATTGCATATAGCACGACAATCGAGTTGAAATAAAACGAGTCCCGTTCGCTGGACTAAGGATACTACAAAATACTAGCGATCTGGACTACTAGTAATCAAATCCTGTTTGATTTTGTGTTCTTCAAAACATGTTGTATTTTTATAGTAATACTGGTTTTGCAGAAAATCCCCACATACAGTAACTAAACATATAGGCTGTTATTACTTATACTGACGTTTTCATCTGTTATAATGTTTTTAAAACTTCATTAAGTTTATTACCAATATATTTTGGATTTAGACAAGGAATTTTATTTTAGTTTGTTGTCTTTGTTTTTTTTATATTGTTTTAGTTTTTTGACGTTTCTGTTTGTTGTGGATGTTTTTATTTTATTTTTTATTTTATTAAAAAAAATTGTTTGGCGGGGAGGGGGTCTTTGGGTGCGTTTTTTTTGTGCGTTTTGTTTGTTTGTTTGTTGGTTTTCGTTTGTTTGGTCGTTGTTGTTGTTGTTTTTTTTGTTGTTGTTTTATTTTTATTTATTTTTTATTTTATTTTTTATTTTTTTATTTTTTTTTGGGGGGGGGGGGGGTTGGGGGGAGTGGTTAAACTAAAACAACGACCATAAAATAAAAATATTTAAATGACGCACCATTCTATTTTTAATATGCTTTAGATACAAAGCAATTAGTTAACATACAACGTAGGCTTTTATCCCTTTTTCACAACCATGTTACAGAAAACGAAACAAAAGCCATCAAGATGTCTGTTTGTTATTTTGACCGTATCAGTTTCCTATTGACCAAACTGACTGGTCTGAGCCCAAGTGCCAATATGAAAGGGAGGTAATTACACAGTCAGTCATGCGACTGCTCTCAAAAAGACCTCAGATTAAAGACTATTTAACTACGTTATTGGCGACGACTTGTAAAATTTGGTTTCAGTCTATACGACTGGAGGACCCCCAAGAAGGGCTTTTCGGGGTGACAAATGGGCACGGCGTCCATGCTAGACACCGCGGAATGTGCAGATATTTATCAGTTTATAATCTCCGATAGAAAATCTCCGCTTGTTGATACTTGAGCACTCTGTACGTTTTAGAGCAGACTTGAGGATTTCTCTAACGTACACGACGGTCTGGTTCGACAAATATATAACACAACTTAAATTTTAAGGGTTTAATGAAAAGTAATGTTAAAATGTAAAATAAATTTAAAAAGAAAAGAAAAGAAGTAAATAGTAAAATAATAACTTATCAATTATTATTGATGATAAGATAGAGATTATTGATATTTCGTACCCCCTGGTAATTCATATTCCGTCCCAGAAATAGACTGGAAATTAAAATATATACAACGATAGATAGACAGCAGATGAATAGGCAAATAGCAAAATAGGCAGATACAGATTTATACAGACAGAACACTCATTCACTCACGCAGACAGACAGACAGACGGACAGACAGACGGATAGTCACCAAACAACAAACAAGTAAATTCCTGAAATAAATCCTATTTAATTAAATGTATATAGATGTACTTATAATATGATGTTATCGTTTAGTGCATTTTGTTTGGTAATCTATTGATGTAGATAGCTGGGAACTAAAACGTATTTGGTCAGACAGGAAAGCACGGCTTTTGACCAAATACGTTTTAGTGCCCAGCTGTCTATATCAATAATTTAAAAAGAAAACTGCACTTAACAATCAAATTTTTTTTTATTAAGAATTAACAGATGTTCGACGTCCAATAGCCGATGATTAATTAATCAATGTGCTCTAGTGGTGTCGTTAAACAAAACAAACTTTTAAGAAACGTATTGCACACCAATGCTACTCTGGTTCTATTATTAAGAATGTTTTGCCTGTTTCACCCTATCACAAACATACTTCACAATTTTAACTTTAAATGGAGTTATCCATTAATAAATAACTTTAAAAAAAAAGAATTAAAAACAAATTGATTTTTTTAAATTTATTTCTTAGATGCGAGATGACGTTTCCATTCTTATTAATTCCAGTGCGCAAAGATACATTATCAAAGTTGCAAGGGTCATGTTTCTCTACTTTTACGTGTATATATGATTAATAACTACAAATTAATCAGTTCCACTTATACCTTTTGTATCATTTAACTGCAGGATACCAAACCTTACAACGTGTATAAACTTTTTTTCTCGCAAGAAACACTATTTGACAGCAAATATAAGGGAAAATTAAGTCCCGTTTTCAAGCTGGATCAGTGGTAAGTTTTAGTTTTAAAGTCTCTCCTACCTGTAGGTACTTTCGTCTCCAAATTGTTTTTAAGCTAATCGCAAATAATTTAGTGTGTCAAGTTACGCGTTTCGCCATCTTTCAATATACATTTTTTTTTATTCCATTTATAATTTGGTAGTAATTATTATGGACATGTAGTTGAAGGTTATTATTTATACTTTACAACAAAAAACTAATAAAACACTTCCAAATAGCCCATTTAGCTTATACATTTTCAATTATTAAAATAATAGCATTTTAGAATAAACTTCGACTCTTTATATGTTGCATACATATTATATGAATATAAATTGCGCACACCATGACCGTTAGTAATAAATTATCACCATAGTAACTGGGGTTTGTTTTCTACATTAGGGTAGTTCCTGAATTGAACTGGGGGAGGGCATCGCAGATGTTATTTTGCCTTGTGGGTCTGCCTCGTCTTTTTCACTATGCAGACACTTTAAATTAAATTTTATTTCGTGGTGACTATGAATAATTAAAACAAATTTGTCTCCCACCATTAAGTAGCAGTCAAAGTAATTATTTTTATACACACCACGACTGGTGTATCAAAGGCCGTGGTATATGCTATCCTGTCTGTGGGATGGTGCATATAAAATATCCCTTGCTGCATAAGGAAAAATGTTTGACATCCAATAGCTAATAATTAATTAATCAATGTGCTCCAGTGGTGTCGTTAAACAAAACAAACTTTATTTAACTTTCTATACACTAGATTAGTTATTAGTGAAAAGATATTATGTTAAAAGTTTCGTTTAACGGCACCACTAGAGAAAATTAGTTAATGAATCATCGGCTATTAGATGTCAAACATTCGGTAGCACGCTAATGTTTTTCCACTAGCAGTTCTACCGACTCAGATAGATCACCCCCATATTTAGTTATTGACGTTAAAAAGTCTATGTCAACTTGACAATGTTAAGTGTCTTTCCATTTTACTACTCCAGCACTCGTCAAAATACAACAAGTGATTAATCATGTTGTTGTGCTAGACGAATTTCATAAATCCAGTTTGTCATTCTTAATGGGTGTTTTTTAAGTTTTTAATTTTGAATTTATTATTCTAATTAAGTGCTATTATTAATTTTTCAGTGATGTAGTACATGCCAATAAAATCTCTCTCTCTCTCTCTCTCTCTCTCTCTCTCTCTCTCTCTCTCTCTCTCTCTCTCTCTCTCTCTCTCTCTCTCTCTCTCTCTCTCTCTCTCCATAATGCAACGGCATGGGTCAGTTTGTGAGGCCAGAAAGGATTTAATTATCCCCTGCGCCAGTGCGTTAATATCTATGTATGTAACAGTCAACCTCGACATACATACAATATATAGATATTCATACATACATACATACATACATACATACATACATACATACATACATACATACATACATACATACATATGATTTGGATTGACGGACGAACAGACGGATGCATGGACTGATGGACTGATGGATGAATAGCTGTATAACATGGTATTTCGTTACATGTATGTATGGATTAAAAGTTGGATTACTGGATGACAAGGCTTATCTTGTGTACGGTACGTTTAGACGCCAGATGGCGCTTATTCAAGGGTTAGTAATCGATTGGTCATACGTACCTGCTCGCAGGCTTACACAAAGACAAACACAGCCTTTTGTGGTTTATCCTTAATAATATAGTATTATCCAACGTTACCTGGCACTGGCGCCTATCGCATCTAGCGAGGGCATAAAACAATTCCTAAACTCGTTTCATAAATTTCCTATGCCACTTACGTCATGTAATATCTATATACGAATCAATATACGGTAAACCGTATGAATGAATGATAAATGTATTTACATGATTATAATTACGATCGGTAGAATGACCAGGCACGTGTCAAGTAGGCGGAGAGAGGGGAAGGGGTCGGAGTCGGGTTTTTGGGGTAGAATCTCCGCCTGCTCAAAACGAATTTTCTTCTTTTTTTTTCTTTTTTTTCTGATTTTTTTCTTCTTTTTTTTTCTTCTTTTTTTTATTTCAATATATTTTCCAGGAAAGTGTGACTAGTCCCCTCCCTTCCATAGAAACTTCGCTCATCACAGTCTAGACCCACATCCGACATAATTCCCTGCGCACGCGCCTGTTGACGTCATACTTTTGCATATACCACTATGTTAATGTCACTGTAGCCTAAACAACACATTAATCAAATGTGGGATAATTTTCAACTAATGCAGTCGTGGAGTCTGAAGCTTATACTAGTATTATGTAGCAATACATGTCAAAATATAATACGACTTTAATATATTAAAAGCGAATGTATATATGTGTGTTGATAAAATATTCATAATATTACATGATACGAAATTCTGATTTTACACTACATCATTCAAAAGACCTAAGAAATACACACCCCATTAAATAAAATATAAAAGTATTCCCATATAATAGAATTTCTCGTCTTTTTTTGTACTATTGTTGAATTATTTGAGTGCTGGTAATTTAATATTTATATTTAGTTTGGGTTTTCCGTATTACAATTGTTGAAGAACTATATAACACTTCGTGAAACTATATTTCGATTTGCCTGCAGCGTTCATGTTTTATGTTAGAACAACCAAACAAATTAAAAAATAAATAAATTCAAGCTTGGTGACAGTACATTATGTGAATGCAGTTTTAAATTATTTGTAGGAAGACGTAAAATGTTAAATGTATGTTAGGTTCTGTTAAATACAACGATACTTGTTTTTGCTACTTCATTTTACAAAAAAAAACAACAAAAAAAAACGTTTACAAAACTATTTGCTTTGTACCAGTTTTGTTTTCTTCTTCTGAGCAAACAAATAAATTAGTACTTGTGTTATTATATAAATGCTGTGGGTACTACAGTATATCCATTCTAAAATAAATGTTACTTAATAAATATTTTAAATAGCCGTTGTTACATTTTTATTTGTCTTTTTGGAGATTTTATTTTTTTAATTTTATGTTGACTCTTCGCACCTAGTTACACTGTGCTTTATTGATACTTTGAAAACGTACGTGTTAATCGTCATTTACCTTCGTTTGATACCCAATAGTTTATGTGTTTTTCGTGCTGGGGTGTTGTTAAATATACACTTACGTTCAATAGTTAAAACAACACAATTCTTGGCATTAGTCAACCGTATTTAGCTCAGTCGGTTGAGTGCTCGACTGATGTGTTTGCGTCGCAGGATCGAACCACTTCGGTGGATCCATTCTTGTCCCGTTCCAACCACTGCACCACAACTGGACAACGGCCGTGATATATATGTGTTTTCCTGTCTGCGGGAAAATGCATATAAAAGATCCCTTTCTGCGTTAGGAAAATGTAGCGGGTTTTTTCTACCAGTCATAATTACCAAATGTTTGACATCCAATAGCCGATGATTAATCAATCAATGTGCTCTAGTGGTGTCGTTATACAAAATAAACTTCTTTTCTTTAGTCAAACTTATCATTTTAAATAGAAAGTTAAAAAGTAAACAAACAAACATTGGGTCAACCAGAAACTTATTGGATTTGTCAAAACTAATAATTTATCTATATGGCGTTTGAAAAGATAACCACTGGGATGTGTGTATGGATAACAAAAAAGTTCAAAGATAGGAGGAGCTACTATCTGATAGAAGAAGAAATAACACCCGTGAAGGCGGCGGTGGGATTAGGGGGGGGGGGGGGAGGGAGGTAATTTAAGCAAAGAGTTGAAAGTAATTAGTAATGTATTAGTTTTTTTAAATAAGTTACACAATTTTTTGTATTATTTTTGTACGCTGTTTTAATAATAACTAAAAGTAAAAGTAAAAATACAAGTCTAGCGATGTGGTGTGGTGGACCAAATGTGAATATTTTAACATGTTCTTTGGCGTTAGCCAGTTTGGGACCCATAGACGGCAAGGTTGTTTTTTTTACCCCTAAAAGTTCCAGCTTAGAAGGGTCTCCAGTTTTCAACTGCTGAAGCCGGTCCGCAGATTTGCACATACGAACACGAGTATTGAATACCAAACAGAAAGAGACCGTTTAATCGTTCAGCGATCAGCGCACGAACAAGAGGCTAAAATCAAGCGGGCATTTCGTTGACAGTACACTACGCGATATCAGCGTACGACCCGCCGTTCTGGCGCCGTATCGCACACAATTGTTAATAAGCCCGAGAGTTATCGCCCCGCCTCTAGCTCCGCCCACTTCGTATAGCTGACCATAGAAAATGTGCCGTGTCTTAGCAGGGTGAGAGAATTTGATCAGATAACGTGTGTGTAGGTCGCCCAAACTCCCGAAAGACTGGCATGGCCCTGTCAGAGACGAAACTCGCCGGTGTGGCGACACAAGGAGTGTAAGTGTAGCCGAATATGTTATGTGGTCGGATTTAGTTGTGTTATGAAGCGTGGAGAGCTGGTCGCAGACAGCAAATGTCGGCTGCTTCTACTCAGTGCGTGCTTCACCACTGGAGGTGGAACACCGCTTCGTCGTCTGCTCACGCCCAGCACTGACGGAATTGTACCTACACACTCTACTACTACTACCACTACTGACTCTTGTTGTTGTTGTGCCTCCTACCCGTATGTGCTGCCTGTTTGGCAGTGATATGGAGCCGACGTCAATTCTTCTCCTCTTACTCGGATACTGTCTCGCTGTAATTGAAGGTAAGTTGTCGTCTGCTTCACTTCATTCATAGACACCTGTTTCTCTTTGCTTCTTGTTTGTTTCTTTTTTCCCCATTCTGTCGTCTGCTAGTTACAAGTTCTACACTGTCGTTTGCTAGTTTACAAGCTCCACACAGTGCTGTCGTCACAGAAGGAATGAAATGAGAAGAAGAAAGAAAGAAAAACACGTAGGCCCTAGATTTATTACAGCATGAGGACTCTTGAGAGCGATTCAGACTACACTTGATTATTCCACAATCAAACTTGTCAAACCAATGGACATTTATGTTCTTTCTTTGGGGGCATTATTGTACATTGAGCATTCTCAATGGATGTGTAGCGAAGCATGGGCTGAGTGGGTTTTACAGATCCGAAAGCATAGCGCCTCTCAGTGGGATATCATGAACCCTTCCTAAATGACGGTTTGTCGTCCTCAACCTTTTGTTGAAACTTTCTGCTAAAATATCATTACTTCTTTATAATGTCCGTCGCCGTCTTTAATAGCATGCCGAAAAAACGCCGTCGAACAAGAAACACTTTCAATATCGTTACTGGCAGTGGAGTCACGGCGAAATTAATTGTGTAAATATTGTTTTGATGTATGATGATATCGGCCCGAATAGGCCAGGCCGCATGAATCGTCGACGAAAATTTTCTTGTGTGGGGCTTCCTGTACGACGCCTGGGAATTACCTGCCCCTGGCGCGTGCATGTCGCGCAGCTTCCGTGTTCAATCATCTCGTGGGCTTGAGGACCACGTCTTCAATCACGGGTCGTCAATATTTGATAAGATCCACATACAAGTAATAGTGGGAGACGGAGATTCGATATTGACGAAAACAGACGAGACAGTCGCACACGAACTTTTGACACGTTTAATGTGATCATGTACGATATTGACTTTTTGACTGAAAGCTGGTTCAGCGGTCCTACGTCTATCCAGTTGTTACAATCATGCTAGAGCAGTAGAGGTTATACTCCGGCTTCTTAACATTAACCTGGTGGTTACGCCGAGTCTTCATACGTTCACATAGTCGAGTGTAATGTCCGTTCAGTTAATCGTTACAATTAGGTCTGTGTGTTAAGTTAATGACTATATTCAGGATTTGTACGTTAAAATTTGCCTTTACACTTTCAGCTAATGGATACACGTTTATCCTATGCTGTATTTGGTACGCATACCAATCTTTCCGTTTTTCATTAATTAATCAAATTAGCTAATACACTCAGGCTTTATTGTATAGTATAATATATTATGCGATCAATTAATAGTTGCAATTTAGGTTTGTGCGTTTAAAATGTGGCTTTAAATACATTTTCAGCTAATGTTTTTGCATGTTCATCCAGTAGGTACGCATCAAAGCAATTGGTACTGTGCATCTGAATCATCAATTATTTTCTTCATTGATACAAAATTAGCTAACAGCAAAAGTAGATACACTGAAAAAACTATTTAGTCTGCTTTTCCTGTCTGTGGGAAAGTGCATATAAATGATCCCTAGCAGCAGATTGCTACATTAGGAAAAATGTAGCGGGTTTCCTCTGATGACTACGTGTCAGAATGACCAAATGTTTGATATCCAATAGCCGATGATTAATTAACCAACAAAACAACCTCCAGATACTGGAACGATTATTTAGTCCGCGCATTAGGCCTTCCGCTATGTCGTAGACTGAATCCTTGCCTGTACTACATTAATAAAACTTGTCAGTTCTAATTCCACCTCCTATAAGGAAACCGATCCAAGTGACAAAATTCAAGACTAATTGTAAATCCCTTCTGGCTCACACATGACTTTCTCAACCGCCTTGTTCGCAATTGTTTGTTTAACGATAAATACAATAAATCAATATAGCATGGTCATGCCAGGTGACTGGCTATTTGCGGCCTCTTGTTTGTGCGAAAAATATCTGGTTTTATTTGTTTTAAGATATCTCTGGCGACACGGTTGTCCTTCTTTAACATTATTTTTGTTTTTGGAACCAAAAATATTTCGAAATGTTTCGTTTGCCTTCGTAAAATATATTACTAGAAGTGTTAGTGGTTTATTGTTTCAAAAGTAAGTGTTCGTAAAGTTCCAAGTAGTTTGATAGTAAAATACCTAAAACAACTAGAGCTGTTTTACTTGCACATCACTAGTCTATCATTGTATCTGTTTGCAGTACAAATCTGCAGCATGTTACATACAGCATTCTTTTGTTTTGCAATAAACTAAATCACGACGATATAATGTAAAATCGTGTTTCACGGTCTGGTTTGATGATCATTTATAAATTATGATACAGTGTTGTTTTCCCCATTGCCTATATTATTTACTATGATATATGACGCTGATCATTCCTTGCTAATACTGGCGATGAGCAAAGGTAACAAATCTATATTTGGCGAAAACATTTCCTTGCATTATCTAGTAAAATATGTATCATATGGCATTGTGTGTCATACATGATCGTAATGCATGTACACGATTGGTACAATATGATCCGGGTTTTTGTGTGTGGGTTATTTTTCGTAGGCCACAACGATATGCATGAACGATAATAGTACTAATACTCGTACATGATGATAATAAAATGGCAATGGCGTAACGTAGCTTCTATTCTTATTTGCGGTTTGCTTTCTGTTTCGTTTTGTTATTTACCTCCTCAGATCGCAATATATGAATGCACGATGATAGTACTATTAAATTTGTTTTATTTAACGACACCATTAGAGTACATTGATTTATAAAAGATTTGCTATTGGATGCAAAATACAGTGGCACGTAGTCAGAGAAAATAAACCCACAATAGGTCTATGAAGGGGATTCGATCCTTTGCCTTAAGCACCTCAGGCGGGCTCTTTAACCCACCGACAGAGTTGGCGATGACAAGACGACAATACGCGTTACGTGTAGACTACGTCACGCCAATCGACGTCATGGTCTGAGCGTTCCACCACAGTAAACTATTGTACAAGGACGCCAGGGCTTACTCTCGCAGTTTGGGCTGGACACAAATACTGGCTGTCTAAATATTGCGGCACCGTTCACAAACATACGACAGAGTTCTT